>NW_010408818.1:6643-7302 GCF_000710305.1 Buceros rhinoceros silvestris | reverse complement strand
TTTTTTGATTGTGTGTGTGGGGGGGGGGGGTATCTGCTTATGTATTTTTGTTGAAATGCCTTTATTTTAAACCATGTGCCCTAAAGGATCATAGAATCATATAATGGTTTGGGTTGGAAGGGATATTCAAAGGTCATCTAGTCCAATTCCCCTGCAGTGAGCAGGAACATCTTCAACTGGATCAGGTTGCTCAGAGCCCCATCCAACCTGGCCTGGAGTGTTTCCAGGGATGGGGCATCTCCCACCTCTCTGGGCAACCTCTGACAGTGTTTCACCACCCTCAGTGTAAAAAATGTCTCCCTTATATCTTTTAGTTGAAAACCATCACCCCTTGTCCTGTCAAAACAGGCCTTGCTAAAAAGATTGTCCCCATCTTTCTTACAGGTCCTTTTAATTACTGGAAGGCCGCAATAAGGGCTCCCTGAAGCCTTCTCTTCTCCAGGCTGAACAACCCCAACTCTCTCAGCCTGTCCTCATAGCAGAGGTGCTCCATCCCTCTGATCATTTTTGTCACCCTCCTCTGGACCCTCGCCAACAGGTCCATGTCTTTTCTGTGTTGAGGGCTCCAGAGCTGGAGCTGGAGCTGGACCTCCAGGTGAGGTCTCACCAGAGCGGAGTAGAGGGGGAGAATCACCTCCCTCAACCAACCGGGCACACTT
>NW_010408818.1:0-6150 GCF_000710305.1 Buceros rhinoceros silvestris | reverse complement strand
CCAGGTCCAGGACCTTGCCCTTGGCCTGTCTGAACCTCATAAGGTTCACATGGGCCCGCTTCTCCAGCTTGTCCAGGTTCCTCTGGATGGCATCCCATCCCTCTGGCATGTCAACTGCACCACTCAGCTTGGTGTCATGTTGCTGAGGGGGCACTTGATCCCACTGTCTATGTCATTGATGAAGATATTAAACAACACTCAACCCAGTATGGACCCCTATATGGCCCCCTGAGGGACGTCACTTGTCACCAGTCTCCATGTGGGCATTGAGCTGTTGACCATTACTCTCTCAATGTGACCATCCAACCAATTCATTATCCACTGAACCATACACCTATCAAATCCATGTCTCTCCAACTTAGAGAGAAGAGTGTTGTGGAGGACCATGTCAAAGGCCTTACAGAATTCCAGATAGATGACATACATAGCTCTTCCCTTGTCCACTGATGCAGTCACTTCATTGTAAAAGGCTGTGGCATTGTAAAAGGTTGGTCAGGCAGGATATGCCCTTGGTGAAGGCATGCTGGCTGTCTTGAATCACCTCTCTGTCCCCCACGTGCTTTAGCACAGCTTCTAGGAGGCTCTGTTCTGTGATCTTCCCAGGCACAAATACGAGGCTGACAGGTTGATAGTTCCCAGAGTTCTTCATTCCACCCTTTTTAAAAATGGTACAGTTCCCCTTTTTCCAGTCACCTGACTGCCAGGACTCTTCTGATATCACGCAGAGTGGCTTGGCAACTATATCAGCCAATTCACGTGGGTTCTTCTTTGGTCAGGTGGTGGAAGCATCAGCTTGGAAAGGATGGCTTGAAAAATATCTCCATGATAGGCACTTGTTGGTAACAGACTTTTAATAAGTTTTTTAACTTTCACAGCAATTATCACAAGCACCACAAAGACAGAGATACCATCTTTTGCCTACTTACAGGACTTGGCTTCTGCATAATCCTTTTTACTTTTCAGAATACTCTATAGTGAGTATAGTCACAGTAGTCCTGTGTCTCCATTTTTAGACTTCTGTGCAAGAAATAGTGGTATAGAGTTTAAGAGCCATAAACTGAATTTATAGTTTTGCCTTCACTCCTTGCTTTTCACTAGGTTTGCATTGAGAAGATGTTTGCTAATTATCAAATGATTTTGGGATAGTTCAAATTGCTAATAATTTGAGGCAGTTACTGAAGAGAGAGAGGACATGTCCCTTCAAAGATTGTGTGTTGGCATCTTGACTCTTGAGAAAGTGGCTAGCTCTGTACTGTCATCTGGGTTAGTGGGGTCTGGAATACAAAGAACAACAAATGCAAATCCCAAGAATAATGTTCAGTTTAATTATCTTTAATTTATCTTTGTAACATAAGTGGTTGTCAAATAGTTAGCATTCATGCTGCTCTTTTTATTTGAAAGATAGCAGCTCTATAGACTTTTAATGCATATAACTAGAAATCTATTTTTGAGACAAAAATATTTGCAGTTTCCTCTCAACCATTTTCTTCTTATTTACTGTGAACACAGCTGGAGGTCAATGTCAGTATCATATCTGTAGAGAAAACAAAATGTGAAGATTCTTTTTATAGATCTGAGACTATCCCTCATTTTTGTATGATTTGCTTTAGGAAAACAAGATAGTTCTGCACATTGATATTTAATCTCATCTTAATTCTTAATCAAGTTTAGCGTTACATGTATTGCTCATTGAGACTGCTGCACTCATACTCTACTTTGGGGTTTGGGTATTAGGCTCTGTGTCCTATAAACTTAAAAATGCATATAAATGTCCCACTCTCTGGACTTTATAGGCAATATATTTAATGAAAATAGCTACTATAGAAGCATCAGCAACTTCATTAAATTGATACCAGCAACGTCAATTAGAATATGAATTCTAATAATGAATAAATATTTAGATGTTTTTGATCATGGATTAGGAAAATCAGAATCCCAAATAGAAGATTGATTTGTATTTCCAATCCTCTCAGCTTCAAAAAAAAAAAAAAAAAAAAAAAAAAAAAAAAAAAAAAAGGCTAGAAAAAACTTCCATCCTAGTCTATCCTTTTAACTACCTCACTGAGCTGGTTAGGAGATAAAGGAGAGCATAGAAAGCTACAGAGCGAAGGACTGTAACTACTGTCCTCTAACACTTTTTAAACAAAAATTACATAGAGTGTTATATACTGTATGCTCAACTCGGTGTTTCTAGGAGACATCAGGTACAACCAGACTATTCCTGCAGATCAGATGTCCTTGTAGGTCCATGGATGGCAATAGCAGTGCATCTTGAGAGTACTGTTGGGTTTGAGATAGATATTAAAATGTTTATCCCTGCCAAGGATGGCTGATTCCAAAATCTGAATTTCCGCAAAGTTCGCTGGAGAAGAGCTAGATAGCTATTTCTTTTCACACATATAGGAGGTGCGGAATGTGTTTCACAGGTTATTTTCATGGGTTTAGACACCTGAATTCTGCCCACATGTTTTCATGGCTATGCATCCAAGTATGTAAAAGTTGAAAAGAGAGTGCCTATTGGTTTACCTGTGACGAATGCATCTTTTGGGTATGATTTTGGTATAGTAGCTTTTAGAGAGGAGCTTTTACTGAAAGTACTAGGAGTTTAAAGGGCTAAGAATAATTTTTATGTTAATGTTTTCGCTGTCTTTTCTCCTGCTTCCGTTTTTCGTATTCTCTTCCTTCTTATTTCTGTTCTGTTCTTCAATTCATTCTCTGTGCCAGTGGGACTAGTCATAATCTTTGAGGAAATATTTAGTACATGGAAAGGATCTAACATCAAAAAGTGTTCACTGAGACTTGAGATCTAACATAGTGATGCTAGATCAAAGGGGTCTGGCACTTGCACTGTGTAGGTTTTCAGAGGAATGGTGTTATCAATGTTTCAAAGTGCAGAAGATTCTGATGACAGAGGGCAAGGTGCAAAAATTCTTTGTTGTTGACAAGTAGAAAAATATTGGCTTGTTTTTAAGTCAAGCTAAGATCTATGCAATTGTGATAAAAGCTTCAGACTCTGCTGACATTTTGGAACTAATTCGATGCTTGTGTAAAGTGTCGAGTGAATTCCTATAATGATAGAAACAATCAAAATTGAAAATAGGTGATAAAGTATTTAATATTCTGCGCTGTTAGAATGCATTGTCCCAGTCACTGATAATCAAACACATTATCTGCAGCCTGTTGGTGGTTTTAGTAAAGAGATATCGATCAGAAATTTTGCCTAGTAAATAACTAGAACTGCATTGCTCTTGGCAGAGTTTTGAGAGAGGAAGTTTGCAAAGATGTGGGAAGGTAAAAGAAATCACAGAATTATATGGGTTGAAAGAGGCCTTTAAGATCATCAAGTTCAACCACTCACCTTGCACTGCAAGGTCACTACTAAACCATGTCCCTAAACACCACATCTATACGTCTTTTAAATATCTCCAAGGATGGCGACTCCTCCACCTCCTTGGGAAGCCTGTTCAAATACTTTACAACCCTTTCAATGAAGAAGTTTTTCCTAATGTCCAGTCTAAACCTTTCCTGGTTAGAAAGCAACTTGAGAACGTTCCCTCTTATCCTATCACTTGCTACATGGGAGAAGAGATAGACTCCCACCTTGCTACAGCTTCCTTTCTTTCAGGTAGTTGTAGAGAGTGATAAGGTCGCCCCTGAGACTCCTTTCCTCCAGATGAAACAACTCCAGTTCCTTCCGCTGCTCCTCTAGCACTTGTTCTCTAGACCCTTCATCAGCTTTGTTATCCTTCTTTGGACACATTGCAACAACTAATGTCCTTCTTGTAGAGAGGGGCCCAAAACTGGACACAATATTCAAGGAGCAGTCTCACCAGTGCCAAGTACAGGGGGACAATCACTTCCCTGCTCCTGCTGGCCACACTATTGCTGACACAAGCCAGGATGCCATTGGCCTTCTTGGCCACCTGGGCACACTGCTGGCTCATCTTCAGCCAGCTGCTGACCAACACCCCCAGGTCCTTCATCTCTGTAGAGCTTTCCATCACTCTTTTTCAAGCCTGTAGGGTTGCATGGAGCAGTTGTGACCCAAGCGCAGGACCTGGCACTTGGCCTTGTTGAATCTCATATCACTGGCCTTGGCCTATTGATCCAGCCTGACCAGATTCTTCTGTAGAGCCTCCCAACCTTCAAGCAGAGTGACACACCCACTCAGCTTGGTGTCATCTGCAAACTTACTGAGGGTGCACTCAATCCCCTAATCCAGATCGTTGATAAAGACGTTAAAAGAGAGCAGGCCCCAATACTGATCCCGGGGGGACACCGCTGGTGACCAGCCACTGACTGGATTGAATTCCATTCACCACCACTCACTGACCTGGCCATCCAGCCAGTTTTTTATCCAGTGAAACTTATGCTCATTCACACCATGAGCAGCCAGTTTCTGCAGCAGAATGCTGCAGGAAGTAGTGTCGAAGGCTTTAATAATGTGTAGATAGACAACATTCACCCACCAAGTGTGTCACCTTGACATAGAAGGAGATCAAGTTGGTCAACCAGGACCTGCCTTTCATAAACTCACGCTGACTGGGTTTCATAAAACCATGCTGATCACCTGTTTGTCCTGTACATGCCACATGATGGTACTCAAGATGTTCTTCTCCATAACCCTCCCTGGCACCGAGGTCAGACTGACAGGCCTGTAATTCCCTGGATGCTCCTTCTCGCCTTTCTTGTAGATAGGTGTCACATTTACTAACCTCCAGTCTACTGGTACCTCCCTGATTAGCCAGGACTGCTGGTAAATGGTGGAAAGTGGCTTGGTGGGCACTTCTGCCAGCTCCCTCAATACTCTTGGGAGGATCCCATCTGCCTGATAGACTTGTGTGCATCTAAAAGAATGAAGACTGGTAGTCTGGAAGAAGCAGAATGCAGTCATACTGCTTGGGGTTTTCAATTAGTCTGTTGAGTAAATGGAGGTTTTGGTTTGTTTGGACCTGTCCATCCACTTTTTAAAAGCAATTATTAGTCACTGGTTTGTGAGAGGAGGAGTGAAAGCAATGCATATATGTGAGAGTACACAATCTAGTAACACAGTACACAAAGCAGTTCTTGTAACCAAAGGAAATACAACTCTGTGTGTGTATATAGACTAGACAGGGTTTAAGAATCTGGAGTTTCTTCAGTCCTTTTCTGTCTAGAAAAAGCTAATTAAACCACAGGAGTGTTAAAAACACAATCTGTGTATTTCATCTAATATGTCATTATTTCTGTCAGTTACAACAATTTCTAATTTCATCTGATTGAAGAGTCTTTTGGAAAGAAAACAGTAGTCATTAGCTGATTTAGATCCAGAATCTCAATCTATTCTCTGAACTTGAAAGATGATAAATTTTTGTGCTGTACATTTGAGGGGTTCAGGCCTGTTGATCCACAAGGTCAATGTTAGTTTAATTTCATATGGTAGAATGATTATAGATTTTTTTCATAATTTCTGTTCAAACTGTAGCTTGCCCTCCACAGTTGTTATAAAGTGTCACTGGTTTGGCTGAGGCTGAGCCAAGGTCCAGTAACGATAATACCTTCCCCTATTCCAGCAGAGATAGGGGAAGGGAAAAAAGAATTAGTGAGACCTCTAAAATGCTTTTTGGAAAACTGAAACAAACTTTAATAACACTACAAACAAATATATATTAAATACAAAGGAAAACAGTGAGATATTGAGGGTTTTGGGAAGGCGAGGGTTAAACCGAAAGCAAACACGGACCACAGCAGTGATCCGAGATGGTGGCGGCCACGTGGTTCTGCCGCGTGAGCAGAACACAGAGACCTGCGCAGTTACGAATTACCCGGCAGCGCGAGATAGAGTCGAATTGGCACAAAGTCCTACCAGCCTCTGAGATAGAGGCAGATGTGCAAAAAGGCCTGCCAGTCTCTGTCGCGGAATGAAGCAAAGCAAAAGCAAGCAGCTCTCGGGCGCGCGGGCAGTCCAGACCCGGCTCGATGGGGCTCCGATGCGGGGCTCTGATGTGGCGTGCCGAGGCAGCACGGCGGCTTTTCCGGCAAAAACAGCTCAGTCGTTCTCGGGCGCGGCTCCTCAGTCGCAATGAGGGGGGTTTCCGCTCCCCCCGTGGCGCGGCTGTTGCAAACGCAGTGGAGGCGGCGACGGGGCTCGGTGGCAGCAGCTCCGGGGGT
>NW_010408817.1:0-25668 GCF_000710305.1 Buceros rhinoceros silvestris | reverse complement strand
CATCAGAGTTTATTTATATGAGCAGGAGTGGCGTGATGATGTTAGACACTGAGAACAAACTGCCATTTTCAGCAACTTTCTGGCTTTTCCAAACTCTTCAAATGCTCCAGCTTGTGCCTGAGGGCAGCAGACGGGAAGCAACATCCCCCTTGCACCCCGTGGGGCAGCTCCTGCCTGTGAGAGCCCAGCTAATTCTGACGGGCATTGCAGGCGGACACTCTGAAACACAGCACTGCCCACGGGTCCCAGCATGTGGGGGTGGCAGAGGAGACGGGCCAGGGCTGCTGGGGTCCTGTGCCCAGCCTGCTGAGGAGCACCCACTTTGGGGACAAGGCAAGCGGCAGCCCAAGCACCGGCGAGGCATGACGATGGCATGACCCACAGAAGCAGAAAATCACCCTGGGCGTGTTGTTAAACCTTTGCCTTGAAGGATGCAAGACACTGCCTTAACTGAACAAAGCTGGATGGGTATCTTCCAGCAAGGCAAAGCCTCTGAACAACTCTCTGCATGCTGGCTGCAAGGGGACAACGGCTATTGAGCTGGGTGGCAGTTTTTAAAGCATACGTCAAACACTAGACCTAACACTAGTACGCACGTGTCCTTGCAGGCAACCCAGACCTAGCTTGACTTTAGGCGCTCTGCAAACCCTACCTACCTTTGCAGTAGGCAGTGCCATGAACCCTTTAGTAGGAGCCCATGGGACTTTCTTAGGGGCCCTCTTGTCTTCCCGATTTGCGACCCTCGCCATCACTGTAGGGTGGACGAGATGTCCACACAACAGGGCACTACAGGCGGACAAGCAGGTCAAATGGAAACTTTTCATTTGGAAGTGAATCATCCCTCATCCTGCTCAAAGATGTCTCACCAGATACAGTAAGATCTAGGGACAGTTGGATCCAGGGTCTAAGCTCAGATGCAACTATTTCCTGGAAAGAAAACATAAACATAGTCATTCTGGCCACCAATTTGAAAGCAGTGAGTGCTTTTTTTCTTTTAAATTGAGTTTTCTCAGGATAAAGATGGCCTCACTGAGACCTCCCCATCCCCTAGTCAGTTTAATAGGAATATAACATTCCTGTTAAAAGAAGAATTTTTTAATATTCCTATTTAATAGGGATTTCTTAAGGCCAGGTGAGATCATTTGTTTGATCATCAGTCTGACTGCCTACATAACTGAAGCCAAGAGCACTGTGCCAAACCAACACCAGAAACACTACGAATTACAGCACATCTTTCAAGGAGACATCCCATCCTGAGTCAGAGACTTTCAGTGAAGGACAATCTACACCAGATAAGTTATTTCAGTGGTATCACCCTGTCAAGAAGAAAGGCTGCCTTTTTAATCTGTGTTTGTCTGGCCTCACTCTCCACTCTAAACCCTGGCCGTCACTCATCCGTTCCAGGAAGCCACAGATCAGGCATGGGTAGAGAAGGGCTGCAGCCCACCAAGGTACAGCCAACCTCACTTTACCCTCAGCACAGCAGGAGTATTTCAAGCCCAGGCATAGCTGGAGTCCCTGCAGTATTTTGGTTGAAAGCACTCAGGCCATGCAGCATCCAGTGGAAACGAGCCTGCTGTTCCCTCACCACGTAGGCTCAACCTTACAAAACCACAGACAAGTTATTTCATAACCTTGTCCTGAATAAAGGACACATTAGCTGAGGTTTTTTTTTTTATCTCACAGTGTGGGAGACTTTACAGACAGACCACAAATCGTGCTTGTCACTCTTTTGAGATCCATTTCGATTGCATTAAAGTCCTATTTGAAATGTGCCTACCAGAATTGGATGTGGCATTACAGTAGTGATCTCACCTGTGCTGTAAATTTTTAACATGCTTAGATCGGTATCCATTTGCTCCATCAGAAGCATCACTCTCTTTGCTGTGCCTTTCTGAATGTGGTAGCGTGTCAACAAGCCGAATTAGGGATTTATTGTTACAGTATCGTTTTACTCCAAACTTCAACCTTAAAAACAAAACATTTATACGGTGTTCAACATATGCTTTGATCCAAACAAGGGCCTTACCCTGCCTAACCTTTGGTGCATTTTTTTTGCTCTTGTGAATGACTTGAGCACAATCTTAACGTATCAGTTGTCACTCCCTTAACAAGAGGTTATTTTCAATTAATCAAAGAAATATAAACAGTGCCTTGTATTGAGTTCAAATAAGCTCAGAATAGTTGTGCCCTTAAAACAGATGCCTAAGGCTGTGTCTCCTTTCAGATCTGAACTCATGTACTGTCAAGAAGAGGTCTTGCAGATCTGTTTGCTCAACCAGCTCAAAAAACTTCTATCAGTCAGCCCCAAACCCTGACATCTCCAGTGTGGCCCAGTGAACAAGACAGCCCATGATGCAGATTAGGGTATGCAGGCCAAATCAGATTTGCAAAGTGTTTATAGATTAGAGAGAACAACAGCAGGGAATTAGATAGCACCATACTACTTCAAGGTAAGGATAGCCCTGTATCAAGCCCAGCATACTGTACCTGTTTCCCATGGCTCTGATCCCGACAAGGTAAAATAATAAAAACAGGAGATTAAGAGACTGTAAGAGGCTCTTGGTGCACCTTGTAATGAACTAAACAAAGTCAGGGCTGGCCTGGGGCCCTGGAGCAAGCAGGCACAGTCCAGCCACACACATATTGAAGGCCAAACCACCCTTAACCTCCAAAAGAGAAAGGCCCTATCCAGACTGCTTGTTGGGAGCGAGCTCTGGCCAATGTTAATGTTCAAGCCACGCCAGAGAGCTGCCACTGGACTGGGATAAACAGGGACAATAATAAAATTTAACAATATGGATAAAAGTCTTCCACTGGCAGGGCCCTGACACTATTTTTAATTAACCAATTAACTAAAATATATCCAGTCTCAGAAAGAAAAATTATCCGAAAGTCCCACAAGACCTTTTCTTCATCCCAAAGCCTTGGATAAATGCAAGCTTGCCCCGTGAGTCTCAGACTCTTCTACATAGCTTTAACATCCTTATTTCTTGCACTTCAGACACTTGATTTTTGCCCATAAATTGTCCAAGGCAAGGAGCATGTCTATCCCTAGAGCTTTGCCCTTGCAGTTCAAAGAACGAATATAGCTCCTTAAATCCACGGGGTGGGATGTACCTCCACTCAGCTTAGCCACCGCAAAGGTAGATCTGAACTAAACACCTGTGCTGCCTCTCTGTAGTTAATAGACTGGCACTTGTGGAGGATAATTTGTCTTGTCCAAACACAGTTTAAGGCAGAGATGAATCACCACCAGAGCTGCCCCTCCTGCTCCAGGGATTACAAAGGGAGCCTGACTAATTTTTTCAATCTCTAATTTTTCAGTGTCTAACGTGGGGGCCAAAAGCAACATATACATTTGCCTGGCATACAGAGCACAGGTTATTTCATATCTATAAAGTAAAAGTGATAATAGTGTCATCATGCCTTTTGAAGCCCCTGAACAAGTTAGACTCTGATCAAGCCATTAGGTTTCATGCAGTTACTGCTGGAGCCCGATAAGCTGTGTGGCACTGGAGTGTACCTTCTCAGCAGGCCATCTACTCTGGATTACAAGGTGTTGAGAGGCTGGAGAAACCACTGTGTCTTCCACTAGCTCATTATCCTGAGAGCAATAAATGAGTTTTCAATGTGAAGTACTCTACGGTAGCTTCCTGTAATTGGTTTTTAGTTTACATTTATGTATATAATTAAATATGTCTTTGCTAGGTGCCATTTTCTCCCTGTGAAAATACTTACTCAGTATAATCAATCAGCTTTTTGGAAAGTTTCTTCTGATAAACTAAGATCACTCGCAAATAGCACCTGCAGCAACACCTAGAAAAGGTACGGGCAACATATTTGTAAATGGTCACTTTGCAGTTTGCAACTAAAGATATTCTAGAGAGAAACAACAAAGTTTTGCGTTTGGGTGCTATATAAAGGGAATGAAAAAGGGCTTTGTTTTACTTGTTTGTTTTGCGTTTTTTTTCTTTTTGGATTTTTTTGTTTGTTCATTTTTAATGAGAACTGTCCAGAGCTTGGTTTGAAATCCAATGGCATCGTGGTCCCCTGTGGAAACCATTGGGACCTATGAATGAATGACAGGCACTTCCCTTAATAGGGCTAGAAGAGGGCAAACCATCTTTTTTATCCTATTGGTAGATCTATAACTAAAACCACAACGCTAACCGTGTGCCAAAACATTGTTTTTATCAGCTACATTCTCAGCTGGATTTACCATACAGGGGTAACTACTTCTATCTGAAAGACTATCTTCAACATGTACAGCAACAGGATTAAGGTCTGGAGAATTCAAGCAGAAAAAAAAAAAAAGCAGTCTTACATAAAAGTTTTTTGTTTAATACCTTTCATTTCATGCTAGAATGTCTGAATCCCACAAGCAAAACTATAATGCCACAGAGATGAAGCCTCTTCTGGCTTTTGATTTTCATAGTGAGCACTTCAGTTTTCATTTGTTAACATTAAATTAACTGCTATTTTATAAAAAATATTCTGATACCTTTCCAGGCATGTCTGCTCCTTCTGATATTATTTTTGATATTTATGAAGTTAGCTACACAAACTCCAGAGGCAAATGACCTTTAAAAATGAATGAAGATCTGTAACATTTCCATCCTACATATTTTACAGCAGGAGAAAAGATGGCTTCAGCTTCTCCCCTCTCCTTGCTCCCGTGCACAACAAACAAGAATTGTTTCTCTCAAATCTACCCCTCTCCAGAAAAATCTGACCTGCAAATGGCTTTCTCATAACTCAGCAGACTAGTTCAGTCCTCAGATGGATTTATCATTAACCACATAAGCACATGTTGTCCATTCTGTCTGACCTAATGAATGTGCTATAAATAAAATATCTCTAAAAGCAGGTTTCACCATACTTATCCAAGCTGTTGCTGCAAGTCCTTGTAACTCCCAAACCCACTTACGTTAGAAACATTAATCACTTGATTATAATTCAAAGCACCAGCTCTCTACAGCTGAAACTCCCTAGCACTTGACTTTGGCTAGACCTCTAACCTCAACTTATCACTTTCAGGCGTTCTCCACATTTTCTTTTCCAATCTGTCACTAATGTAGAAAAGACGTGGGAAGTCATTTTTGAAAGGTATTTTTAACCTTAAGGAGTGTCTCATTAAAAGGAGAACTTAGTATGGAAACTCTAAAACAAAACCTTTCCCACTTTACTTGGCGTAGCACTCTGAAAATACCAGGGGTGTATTTCACCACAACTCATGTCACTGAAATCCAAAGCAATATAAAGAAAAAAGAAATTCCATTAGAAAAGACACCATGAGGTAATTTCTACCCACAGACATTTTATATGATCATAGGGTTATGTCTAGAGCTTTGTACTGTCCATCTTGAATGAAGGAAGCTGAATCAAGTCATCTGTTAATTCTGACTTGTCTGCTCATTCATTAAGAGTGTACATGGACAGCTTGGGTTGTTTTCCGCTTATTTCACTTGACAACACAGAGATCACATTCCATCTTGACCAAAGTTTTAGAGGCCCAGAGAAACTGAAGATCAATTGTAGAAAATTATTTTTAAACATCATATGCTTTAGTCTGGAAATAGAAAGACAAAAATAAAACTTGCAGAAGGACAGCCACAGCTAACAAGAGCCTGAGAGAAAATGCTCACACATCCTCAGTTCTTTTGATGGATGTTCTTCTAGCCTTACTAATCAGAAGTTTGTGATGTTGATAAATCACTGAAGAATGATAACAGATGAAGGTGAGTTTGGACGTAAATTGATCCATGGTGAAGGATTATAACAAAGGCGGAAAAGGAGGGGGAACAAAATACAGTTTTATAAACTGCATCCTCGGCTTGTGAGGACTTGTAGATAATAAATGTCATTCCTTTTCCACATTATCTAGGAGATTAAGAATGTTCCTCAATGTATAACTGCTGGGAAGCCTCTGCAGCGCCTTCTCCAGTTACTCCATGAGGTTTATATTACATCAATTGCTTTATTTTTCCATCAATTATGATTTCATTTACAAAGAGGAACTTAAAAATACCTTTCTTCTTTTAACCTCTTTTGGAGAAAATAGGCTCCAGTGGCAGAAAATGAGAATCCAGGCAAAACACCAACGTTTTTGACCCTCCAAGGTTTGCCAGATTCTGCTTTGAGATTCCAGCAAGCTTTCCAATATGAGCTTATCCTGCCTGGATGATCCTATATCTCAGAGGTGTCTCAAGGTCTCTGCACCTCCAATTATCAGACTACATACAGGGCTGTTGGTTTCCATATTCAGCAAAACCACCCAGCAATCAATCTACACATATTTGAGTTTGCGGTTTTCAAGGAAAGCAGTTACCAGAGCACTTCAGAAGTAAATAAATGCCTTACAGATGCTATTACTGATGGACCAGTTCCATTCTGTGCCTTCTACTAGTGGGTTTTATGCTGTAGAATCCAGCCCTGGTCATCTGAAGCAAACCAAACTGTGCTTATATACTGTTATTAAGATGAGGCAGTTTGCCAATAAGTGAAAATTTGCCCTGAGCAATGAAAGCCAGAGGCATACCAGACACCTAGGGGAGAAAGGACAGAAGTGCCCCAGATGCCTTTGAGGATGCTTTCAACTGAAATAGAAATTTGGGTGCTTGCCATGTAGGTTTTAATCAGTTTTGCTGCAACACAGAGACATCTCCGAGCTGGCAATGCTGCCTCACACTGCAGGACAGCACTTGGTAGGTAAATACATCCGCTTGGTCCAGATGCAGTGACATTATGCAGGGGACATTGCTTTTTGAACTGATAAGCCCTAGTGACAGAGCACATTATCTTGGGTGCACTGTGGGTATTGTCTTGGTGTGGAGCCGGCTGAAACACCTCCATACCATCCTGTATTCTGCAGTAATATAAACTGGGGATTATAGTCGATTTTCAGAGCTTCCCTTGCTGGAACTATAGCTGAGGTGTCTCTCGCACAATCTACCCAAACGCTTCCCGTTCTAGGTTGCGGCTAACAGGGAGATAGATCAGCTGGGCAGTCAAAGAGACAGTCTTGGAAGTGATAAGATATTCCCATAGAAAATAAGCATGATTTATGCCTGTAATGACTGCTTTTAATCCACAGAATAGTGCAGACGGCATTTCTGTTATTTCTGCTTTTGCCAAGGTTTCTGTGTGTAGCTATGTTTAAACGGAAGTACTGAAAACACACATGAATGAACATTAAATTACAGATTTTTCCTCCAGGCTTTCTAAGCCATCATGAGCAAGAACAAGAGACAAGTACACGTTAACATAAATTCTAAGCTGAGATGTGTAGTTTTACCCATATAGAAACTGAAAGAGTGGAGAAAAGGGAAAATGAAGAACAAAAGATAACAAGAAAAAGAAAAAAAAAGAAAGAGAAGAAAAAAGAAAGCCCTATAAAAACTCTAACATCTGAGAAAAAGAAAGCAGAACACCTGCCGTCCAGTGCTGCAATCTAACGTCTGCTGTGAATGGACACACAAATGTGTGGCATGGAAATGAGTCACAATTACTGTCCCAGGGAACATGCTCCACTGGAGCAGCCTAACTCATCTCAGGGGGATACGTAAGACTTACAGATCTGATTCTTGCCAGATGTCTGGCTGTAGACCACTGATCACTAAGCAGACTATCTATAGATTGTCTTCAGCTGAGACACACCACTTCCACCCTGAGAGCACTTAATTCTTACAATGCAAAGAACAGAGTGCTTGTAATCAGCATAGGAATAACCTTAAATTACACCTTCATGACAAAGCCTCTGCTCTTGAAGTATGGAGTATAAAGAGAAATAAAGGGGTATCCAGGTCCTCTTTCTATTGCTCTTGAATGGAGTATGGTATAGATTTCTAGCTCTGGATCCAGGCTTGGAAACACATCTGGAAGTGTCTATCCTTGCATACATTAGATTTGTGCTACAGGAAAGAAGTCATGACTTTCACAAATATCATTGATTATGAAGAAAATTCCTGGCCTGAAACTAAATATTATTGTGTATTATGTTACTTTGACACTGACTCCTTAAAAGCTGCTGATACCAAAGCCATGAATTGTCAGCCGCAGAGCCTTGGACTCCCGTGTTCCTGTGAAGTTATCTGTTTGAAAATCCACCCCTGAGCAAAGATATCAAAATCTGCCCAAGCCACATCCTTGGTCTGCATTTAGCACAACAGCAAAAAATTACACATATCAACCAGAAGTCACCTCCCTGCAATACACAGCTGGTATCCCCTACCCTCAGCAGGGAAGGAATTGCAACACAAGACGAGGAGTCTTTGGCAACACACTATGAGAAAAAAGAACAAACACAGCCTTTTTTAGCAAGCTCACCTGGCACAGTAGGCATGGATAAAACACAGCTGGCTTACAGCACCAGCATTGTGGTGATTGTGCAGAGACCTCTTCCTTCCTGGCATAGCATTTGTTGAATTGAATAGCTAGAAAGACCTTTAAAATTTGAGGTGGAGCTACCTCTGGCCACAGGAACAGCCACGTTCCCAGCCCAGCCCTGCTGCTAGGAAGCGTTACATAAATGAGTTCATGTCAGGTCACAATCAGAAGATGATCAGAGGCGGAAACACTCTAGTAGGCATTATTTTTCCGCAGCACAACCAAAAGCAGGCAATATTTAAAAAACAGTAAAACACCACTGTGGTTGCAGACACCACTTATTAATAGTAGGTTGGCTTTGCAGACACTTTGAATCACTGACAACAACGTCATCTTTGCTTCACTAAGTTGCTAAAAGTGAAATATATTTTCAACAAACAGTTATTTTTCACTCACTGGGAGACCTTCTGTGGAAATCTCCATGTTCTTGAGGCCAAAGGTCTGTTTCCAAATCCGAATCCACTCAGTAGCTACGTATCTATTGGCATGTCCCATGTGCTAGAGAAGAAAACTTGAGACCAAGGATTCTGTTCATAAAAATTGAAAAGGTAGTTATACACAGGGGAGCGAGGAAAGCCTACATCCTGCTTGCACTGCTGATGCTTTCTCATTTCAGACAGAGATTACAGAGAGAGAAACAGAGTCCCATGAAAGTGCAAACTGTGACTCAAGGGGCTTGGCAAGGAGTGTTTGCTCTGTTGGGAACCCGCAGGGCAGGATCAGGGATTCCCAAACCAGGCTGCATCCCAAGCCCAGAACTGGAAATGCTTACGGTCCTGCAAGTGCACAGGAAAACTCTCCCATGGCTCCAAAAAGGAAACATTGGGAACTGCTGCTCTGAAGGGTTTTAATGAGATGCTTCCAGACATGTCTTGTTAAGGGTTAATCTCGGAGTTCCATTTCTACCCTTAGGAAGGTGATGAATTTGAACAAGAGGCTTACCACATAAGCAAGCTGTCAAAAAAAAACAGGACTGAACTCCCTGAAGCTTGTAAACTCTGCCTCAACTTGTTATCACATGCCAAACTCTTCTCAGCAACTACAGCGTTCATCAAACCTGGTCATTGCAAAGAAGCATGGTCGTGGTCTGTGAGAAATACCACGTATCCCTCTATTTATAACACAGCTATTTGTTTTTTAGCCATTGGTTGGCCCATTTCTACACCCAGTACTCAGCCCTGCCAACGGGTTCTGGACTCTGAGCTAAGATTCCTCAGTCAAATATCCCTTCTTCCTTATTTCATCACTGCATACCAAATCTTTCCTCCACCATCTAGTTCATCTTCTTGAAGAACTCTGAAATTCTGTGCCCTTATCCTCATCTTTGTCATCTTGACCCAGGACCCAGGATATGTCCAAGACATACTAAATGTCTGAAGAAGACAATGGTAAGCAGCTATGATCCTCTGGCTCAATGGAAACAGAAAAAAGGGACTCATAAAAATGATGGAATTAATTCCTTTAGGAACTGTGGATACTTCAAATCTCATGCCCTTTCATTAAAAATACACGGTGCAGTTCTTTAGCAACTCCTATGTGAAATAAAAGAATGGCTACTGCTGTAAAAGATGATAAAAATGAAGATTTCTATGAAGATATTAACCATAAAAGGAGGAAAAAGGAGAATGACCATGATCTAATGGATGTGGGGGGTAAGACAGCAATCAAGGATGAGGAAAAGGCTGAAGTACAGAAGGCATTCTTTGCCTCAATCTCTACTAGTAAGACCAGCTGTTTTGTGAGTGCCCGGCCCCCTGAACTGGACGACAGGAAAGGGGAGCAGAATGAAGGCCCCCTAATCCAAGAGCAAATGGTCAGTGACCTACTACACCACTTAGACACACAAGTCTATGGGGCCAGCTGGGATCCACCCAAGAATTCTAAGGGAGCTGGTCGAAGTGCTCACCAAGCCACTTTCCATTATTTTCCATCAGTCCTGGCCAGCTGGGGAGGTCCCAGCTGACTGGAGGTCAGCAAATGAGACACTCATCTACAAGAAGATCCAGGAGGATCCAGGGAACTACAGGCCTGTCAGCCTGACCTTGGAGCCAGGAATGTTATGGAGCAGCTCGTCTTGAGTGCCATCACTCAGCACATACAGGACAAGCAGGTGACCAGGCTCTGTCAGCACAAAAGGTTGGTATTTTGACCAATCTGATCTCCATCCATGACAAGGTGACCTGCTTAGTGTACAAAGGAAAGGCTGTGGATGATGTCTACCTGGACTTTGGTGGAGCCTTTGACACTGTTTCCCACAACATTCCCACAGAGTCAAATCCAGTTGGTGGCCAAGTGTTATTCCCCAGGGCTCTGTACTGGGACCTGATCTGGATGAGGTGATCGAGTGCCCCCTCAGTAAGTTTGCAGATGACACCATGTTAGGTGGGAGCGTTGATCTGCTTAATGGGAGGGAGGGACAGGCTGGATCAATGGGCCAAGGTTCAACAAGGTCAAGTGCTGGGACAAAATAAAGGCTGGATAAGAAAAGAATACAACAAACTTACTTAACCAAAAAGCTCCAACACAGAAAAACTTTGTCTGGTAGGATTGCTTAGACAAACAAGCATCCCTACTAAATGCTTTGATGGTGTTTCATCTCTTTCTTCCAGCTCAAAAGATAGTGAGTTGTTGATACGTACAAAATACTTTGTTAAAAAATTTTGTGCATAAGTGGAGAAAACCCCTGTACTCAGCACTGGTGAGGTCACACCTTGCTCAGTTTTGGGCCCCTCACTACAAGAAGGTCATTGAAGTGCTGGAGCCTGTCCAAAGAAGGGCAACAAAGCTGCTGAGGGGTCTAGAGCACAACGAGGAGATTATGAGGAGCAGTTGAAGGAACTGGGGTTCTTTAGTCTGGAGAAAAGGAGAGGAGATCTCAGAGGAGATCTCATCACTCTCTCCAACTACCTGAAAAGAAGTTGTAGCAAGATGGGGATTGGCTTCTTCTCCCAAGTAACAAGCGACAGGACAAGAGAAAACCATCTCAAGTTGTGCCAGGGTGGGGTGAGGCTGGATATTAGGAAAAGCTTCTTCACCAAAAGGTCTGTCAAGCCCTGGAACAGGCTGTCCAGGGAAGTGACTAAGTCACCATCCCTGGATGTATTTAAAAGATATGACCCTTAGGGACATGCTTTAGTGGTGAACTTGGCGGCATTAGGTTAACAGTTGGACTTGATGATTTTAAAGGTCTTTTCCAATATAAATGATTCTGTGATTCTAAAATACGTAAGAGAATTTCACAATACATTTCACAAAAATCAAACCATCTTAAAATCCTATTAAAATTATATACTGCACTTCAAACACTCTTCCCTGGAGGGGAGCTTGTGAAAACAATGGTTGAAATATGTATAATCATTTTGCTTAATGCACTGCTGGAAGATGTTCAGTTGCTCATCTGATGGGTGCGGGAATAGAACAGAAAATAAAATTGTGCAGTTCAGGCCAGGTCAGGTGATCTTTCCAAAGATTCCTCCTGTCTGTTTTCTGAAGAAGCACATACCCGAGGGATTCTGTACACAGACTCCTACTCAGCAGGGATTGTGATGCAATAATAATAACCTACAGACACATTTAGAATAATATTAAAAATTAAAGGCGCTTAGTGAAATCCAGTAGCTACTTGTAAGTATTCCTCCAGCCCACTGCAACACAATGCCTTCCTGTAACTTCTGGAAGATTTTAGAAGCTGATAAATAAGTTGATGTTCTCCTTGCACCACATACATTAAAAGGGGGTAAACAGGCCTATCATCACAGGCTTGTCTGCGGCACATCAGTCCCAGGGAAAAACACAGAACAGTTGTGATGGGAGCAAATAAATAATTAATGCCCATCAGGAGTGTGTAATGGAAAAGGAATCTTGTGAAATTAATCCAGTCTCACATTTTGATGAGCCTACAAATTAGGCTGATAAAAGTAACAGGGTTGGAGTAACAGGCTTCTGAAAAGCACCAGACATGAATTATTGTGTAATAAACTTGACTGGTTTAAAATCAGCATAGTACAGTGTAGATGAATTGGAGACCAGCTAACTGACACCTTTCCAAATTAAATAGTAAATGGCAAACATTCACTCGGCAAGTGAACTTTTGGTCCCATATAGATCATGGCTTACCAGTTGTTATTCAATATTTTTGTTGTCGACACGGTACTTAGTAAGTTTGTGAATTTTTGGGAAGTCATATGGAATAAAGAGGACAACAAAGCAAAGCAATCCAGAGAGCAAACCAGCAAACTTCACACAAGCCAACAATATGAATTTCAGCACAGACATGTACAAAGTCCTGAATGTAAGATTGAGCAGTGGAGATCTTGCTTCTCAGACATGAGAAAGGAGGCCAGAAGCAAACTGGGGAAAACCTAGCAAGTTATAGAATCTAATTAGTTTAATATGGACTACCTTCAGGAAGGTAATGCCTGTACTGGAGATGTAATAGCAAGAAGAAGAAGAAAAGAAATTGTGAATCATCGCAATATGGCACTGGTGCAACTGCTGCTGATACTCAGAGACTATTTCAGAGGCTGCAGATACTAAGAAAAAGGAATTAAAATTCAAGGAAAACCCACAAGAATGAATGAAGGATTGGGAAACTTCATTCTGGATAAAGATATGAGAAGATTTAACTCTTTCATTTCACAAAGAAAAGGCTGAAAAGTTTCTTAATCACAGACTGTAAGTATTTAAAGAGAATATAAGCATTAGCTAATGAGATTTCTTCAGCCTTAAGAAGAGAAGATCTAGCTAGAATTTAAATCTAGACATTCAGAAGAGAAATAAACCCAGTTTCTTTGACAATTTTACAAGGGTTTTGGGATACTTACAGTCACTGGGAATCTGCAACTTTTTTGAAGTTTCACTCTGGTTCAAACAGTTATTAATTGAGGGAGGTCTTATGACCTCTTGGTCTCAGTTTAGTGACAGGGTTTCAGATGCTTCTATGGAAGGCTATTTTACAACCTAATAAATGTCATCTTTGGAAAAAGCTTTGTGGGATTCTGCTTTTTTCTTTAACAAACACACTACTAATGGATCACACAGAGTAACAGATCCCCTTGTCTTCTCATCAAAGGACAATTCAAATAATGATCTTCCAGCAGTAGTAGATAATAATGCCTTTTCTAATACTTGTAAAGAATTATCAGAGAATGAATCAAGCAATTACTTCTTAGTCATTCATTCTACTCAAGTCCCAAACCAATATCCACTTAAGCACAGGAATAAGTGATTAATTTTTCCTTCAGCCAAGCACTGGAGAAGGAGAAGGACATACAGCATTTTTGACTCTCAGACTGCCATATTTTACAGTATCTCTACCCAAACCAAAAGAGCCCACTGGCAAAACTGAGATTCTTGCAAGGGCTGAGATACATGTGCTCCTGTGGTTAAAGCTCTCTCTCTCTCTCTCTCTCTAGCCTCACCTCCTTTTTGGCTGGCGCTTATCCCTTTTGTCACTCATACCTTAATTTGCCTCCTAATCTCAGCCTTGCTATTCAGTGTCTGAACACTGTGCATATTTCCTTAAGCCCACAAAGAAGCAACCCCATTGTGTAGATGAAACCTATTAAGACATTCTCTGCCCCAGGGAGATCACAAAACAGAATATCAACCAGTCTTGGTGTCCTGCAAGCTGAAACCAGCACAGAGAGCCACACCGTATTTCTTCCCGAGCCATGCAGGAGACACGCAGGGTGATGCAGCACTCCTGGGACAGCACAGCAATGCCTAATGGATTAATAACTTCTACTGGGCCTTACAACTAGTGATGGACAGTGCCAACAAACACATCACAAAATGATAACAAAATTGCTCTGCACTTCTGGCAACTCTCTCCCTGCCCCTCTTTCCAGATAAGGGATGGAGTTACCTGTCCGACTTCTCTTGCCCAGATGTGTGCAGCAAGGCAAGCTGCATTGCCCTTTTCCCAGCCAGCACCATGCCCTTGTCCCCTCAGCAGGACTGCTGAACACCCACCGTCAAAGTCAAGAGATGGCAGATGACCCAGGGAACTGAATCTCCATGCTTAAAATAATGATGATAGTCCCCAAAGAATAGTCTTGAAGTGCAGCTTTCACTGAGTAAATCCCAGACCTCTGGAAACAGTTCGGGGATCAGAAAATTTAAGAAGGAAAGAGAGACCCTAGAAATCCCTATTGATTCAGCAGCCCTCTGTCTGAAATGTTTAATATTATCAAGATACTTGACAATAGAATTGTAACACATATTCAAATACCAGGACAATAAAATAGCATGTTTATGGGGTCAGCCAGGAGATGGACACTCCAGTGTGGACAAAGTTGGACAAACATTAGATAAGTAAGTGGGAGAGGCTGAATCATAGTGGAAACCAAGAGAACTTACATTTGCTTTAAATGGTGGACCTCATGGACCTGGATTTCAAAGTGGAGGATCTACAGACAAGTGCATCCACTAGGACTCTAAGTAGGACTCCCAGACTGAACTTTCTGGCACCATTTTCTGTGATTTTGATTTAGCCAAATTTTGACAGATCAAAAGTTGTTAGTCTTAGTGCTTTGGAAAGCATGATCTTTCCCAAGATGAGCAGCACCATCCCAGCACTGAGCTTACATCATAGCAAACACTCCTTCCAAATCATTAATTAGGATCTTAAGGAAAAACAGTTTAACATTGTTCCCTACTGCTCCTCTGAGGTATCTCCCACCAAGAGCTGGCATTTATTCATCACTATGTGTTTCCGGTCTCTCCAGCCTGTTTTCAGTCTGGTTTATAATCTTCATCTCCAGTCAATCTAAATTAATTTTTCAGCTCAGTCTTCACGGAACAATACATTAATTGCCTCAGTACATGAACAGACATCTTATTTACACAGATTAAATGACCACATTCTTTTCATCTACTGAGTCTGCAGTTGCATCAAACTGAGTGATTAAGTTACGTCTGGATTTCGTTATTACAACTCTACACATGTGTCGTTCATGTTCCTTTTCAACGGTAAAGTTAACTTGTGTAGAGGGTCTTCACACTGCCTACATGCCACTAGAGGAACTGAATTAATAAGTAAAGTGTGCTCTGAGTCACACAGAAAACTCAATAAGCTCATCTTCACTGGGCTGAGGTTTGGTTTAACTGCTTACAGATTTACTTTGTTTAGGATTTTCTCCATTTTTCTGTTACAACAAGATTCACCCCTTTCTTTTTCCATTATTTACGTTCTGTTTTGCCAGCTATCTTGAGGGTTAGCTAACACACGCATGGCTCCGTGTGAATGCATGGCACAGCAAATTCTTCTTTCCTTATTTAGACTGTTTTACTAGAGATGGAAGCCAAAGTTGCTGGCTCTTTTCATGCTTGCTGTTTATTCATAAACATCAAGACAACGTATTTTGCTCTGTCCTCTGGTCTCTGTTTGATTCTTTCGTTTTTCACACAGATAACTGCATGTGAGCCAACTCCTTGACAAATTGCAATAAAAACATAACAGGCAGATCTGGTTTCCCAAGTTTTATTTCTAAGATTTTCCTGTTCGCTATATCTGTGAAACTCATCTCACAGAGGTTGTATTCTGCAGCACTCCCAGTGTATTCGGTTAATGTTAGCATCAGAAGATAGAACAGAGATTCGGTAAATCCAGCAGTACTGACTGCAAGTTCTCCTTCTGTGAGGCTTCCTAATGCTCTTAGACAGTTTGAGGTCTAAAACGGGATGAAAGGAGACAAGGCGAGGTAAATATGTCACTTCCAGTCACAGTTATGGATGTTTCCCAACTTGGTGAAAGTCAGCTAGCTCACAGGAAGAGCAGTAAGGTATATGGGCACATGAAAAAGCTAATGTCCAGGGACACTCTTTGCAGAGATCAGAATTCTTTTTTCCACCACATATAAAGGGGGTAACCCCAGTAATGAGAACAGAATTCTAGATCAGTTTAATGTCTGAACCATCAACTTTTTGAGATTAAAGGGGGGGATCAGGGACATGAAGAAAGACCTCTTCGTTTCTTTGTGTCATTCCACTAAATATAAATGTGAATTTCCATCAGCAGAAATGAGATAGCTGTTTCAACAGAGTTCCTGAAGTTTGGAGACGCAAACACCAAAAAAACCCTCAAATGTCTGAGTAGGAAAATGACATAAATTGAAGAAAATTACACAATCTCCACAAGGCACCCTGCCCTCTTAAAGCAAACAGACTTCTCCAAAGAGTGATGAAGAGAACAGCTTGTTCCAGCTGCCCTGTGACTCAGACTGGCATAAATGTAATAACTGGCCAAGGCAGTTCTGGGACAGCAAAGTGTGAGGAAAATAAAGGCCAAATACTGCCTTGGTTCAGAAGATGTGAAACATTCAAGTAACAGAACACCAAGCTACTGATCATCTCTGGCTTCCTACTGTGTCCCACCAGTCAATGTATCTACTGTACACATATGCAAGTGAAGCACGAGCACAGAGGTGATGGTAGACAAGTAGCAGCCTAACGTTCACAATTATATCTGAAATACTTATATTTGAAACCTCATCACTTGTGTTCTGAAAAGAGAACTGAATACATCTGAAGATATGGTGAAGATCTTCAAAATGACCAGTCCTTTAGGAAGCTTCAGGCTTGCGCTGTGGATCCTAAGGGAGGATCTCAAAGAGACCTAATTGTGGAGTCTAGCAGTGATTGATGACATGAGAAAAGCAAGACAAAAAAGATCAAAATGGACTAGATAAGTCTCTTGATATCAGCATCCGTGACTCTTTTGCTATCAGCATTGTGACACTGAACTACTTGCCTCTGTTGTCTTGACTAAGACCTATTGAAATGAGAAACAGCACGTCAGGCAATTTGTTAAAATCACTTCAGGTCTCTGAGTGATGTTAATGATCACTGGCTGAGGGTGGAGTGCAGCAAAGTGAATGGCAGATGACGAACATCCACCTTTCTGATGAACTTCTATCTGTGCACTTCCATGGACTCGCAATACCCCTCATCGCAACTTTACCTTACTTACCTTCATCGCTCTCCTGGGAAGTATCCTCGTATTTGCTTTTTTAAATGCAGACCTGAAGCAAAGAGGGTATAAATTACTTGTCTCAGGTCACCCAGGTCTGCCTAGGCCTCCAGCACTGGTTCAGGCAGAAGGCCTCTATCACTTGCACTTTTGGAGCTGCAGACAAATCTTACGGCTGGTTGGTCTTTAGGGATGTGCTCAGAGTTCTGCTGCTCCCTCCCCTCATCACAGCCTCCACATCAACAGATATTGCAAAACTTGTCATGAGGAGGCAGAACAGTTAAGGGCGTAAGTACCAGCGTCAGACCTTGTGAAGGTGCTTCAGGTTTGGTGCATGTGCTCTAGGAGCTGCCAAATTTAAAGACACTCAAGAAGATTTTCACAGAAGTATTCACAGAGACAGCCTGTCTCCACACGTCTATCAATAATGCTCAAGTGTCAACACTTCTAGACTAGGATTTTAAGATTCCCTCACCTGCTCTGAGGTTGCTAATGGACATTATCTCTGTTTCATAAATGGGGAAAGTCAGGCACACAACAATAAAACAATTCTTCTGCAGTAACCCACAAATCAGAGTTGGAAAAAAAAATTGAAATCCTGGCTCAAGTAGCCTATACTTGAACCAGTCACAAAGTGTTTGAACTGCTCCTCTCAGAGTTTTCTCTTCCATTCCCTTTCCATCAGCCCCACCTTTCTCCAGTTGCCAATCATTTATCTTTTTGCTATTGTCATTTTCCTTCCTACAGTCTTTCCCACTGCCCCTCACCTAGCAATGATCCCTTTCTCCAAATTCTGCAGCTTTGCCTCAGGTTTTTCCCTAAATTTCATTGCATCAAACCATCTCTCTAGCACCAAAGCTGCTTCTCAGGAGGGGAACACGCCGCTGTTGGTGGCTGGAAAGTAGCCAGTGGACTCCCTGTTCCCCCTAGCTATGCTGCAGGAGGATGCTGAGTGACGATGTCAGCAGAGAGAGCTGTACAAGGCCTTGGCTGCCTGTTCAGTACCCTGGAAGCAGACCCTAGACACTGGAAAAGGGATCTGAAGGAGAAAGGTTTCTCCCCCTGGCCTCACCCAAATCGGGCATGAAGAAGGTGTTGACAGAAGGTCCTGCATGTCACCACAGATGAGAGATTCTTGGCTGGTAGGGATGTGCCTCCACCAACCGTCTCCGCTCCAGCGAGAGGGCAGACTACTATCCAAGGCTTCTGCTCACCCACAGCCAGAGACAAAGAACACACAGTATTTCAGTCTGCTTGTAGAAAGAGCTGTCAAGTAGAGCAGAGGGCGGGCACAGGCAGGACAGCCAGCTCCCTTGTGTTATGTGGAAGGCACGAGGATGAGGAGCAGGTTTATTTATGGCACTGCCGCTCTGATTTGAGCACACGGAAGTTTGAAAGTGTACAGTTTTCATGTTCATTTATTTTGAAACTCAGTAGTGAGGGTTGAGCATACTACTTGTGAGCATATCACTGACCTGCCCCTGGGGTCTATTAATCTGTTATGTCCTCCTTCAGTGCATTTCTCACAGGATATACTTCATTATCTAAACCTTACTACACAC
The DNA here is from genome assembly GCF_000710305.1 of Buceros rhinoceros silvestris. Taxonomy (NCBI): domain Eukaryota; kingdom Metazoa; phylum Chordata; class Aves; order Bucerotiformes; family Bucerotidae; genus Buceros; species Buceros rhinoceros. Next base: position 6,747 of record NW_010408817.1, on the reverse strand, counting down.
AGTTTGCTCTCAGGATGCACAGTGGTCAAATAATGGGATCAGTATGGTGTGAAACCACAGGGAAATGGGTTTGAGCAGAACAGAGGTACTCTCTAAGCCTGCCTTCCTAAGCAGTGTGTCTCCAAGTGATGAAATGCAACGCTATCAAGTATCACAACAGAAAATACAGGTAGATAAAACATCAGGGTACCTCTTAAAAATAAATGTTGCTCCATGATCTTTTTCCCAGGAGAATGAAATTTCCAGTGCGCAAGATCTCTCTGCGTGTGGTATCACATACTGCATGGTCTGTTCCCTATAAGCTCTCAACATATGCTACCAATCTGCCTCTGCACTACAAGTATTCTAAGTCAGATGCTTATGCTGCCTTCTGATCTTTTGCTGCCACACATACATACATCAGGTTTTGCCACAGGCTATCTATGATTTCTCCCTTTCCAGCATTTGAAATGCATGACCCACAATTTGGTTTTATGTATGTTTTACTGCAGTTTCCACATAATCACACAGGAAACTTTAATTCTCACCTTAAGAGGGCCAAGCACAAGCATGTAACGCTGGACACAGGCTGCAGTTCTAATTCTCCTCTTTCAAAATGTCATGACCAAATCTCTGATCACCAACAGGCTGTATTTCTCACAACTCATGGAAAAATATCTGAATCAAATTCCATTGCAAGCAAAGCCTCACCTTTTATGGTCAGTTGTATTATTTTTCCACCTCCTACCCCGAAGTAACACCTGAAGTCGTTAGACAATTGCTGCCCTCTGCCTTTAAGCTCTCCTCATTTCAGCTGTGGATTAAGCACAGTGCTGGTGCATGAGGTGGGCATTTTCTGTCACTGTAGCTCAGACAGCTCTGCAAAGGCACGCCTCTCCCTGTAATGACCCACAGCTTGTGTTGCACTGGGCCAGGGTTGGAGGTGAATACACAGATTCTCTGTGTGTAATATTTTAAGTGAAAAGACCAATCTCTATCACTGGTCAGAATACGGTGATGAAGCAGGTATGGATTTCCTGCAGGCATCAAGGGGAATATCTCAAAATATACATCCGCTGCAGACCCACCGTGTCTCAGGACTGTGACTTGCCCCTCTCATTCCTTCCTCTCATCCCTTTCTACTCATTCACCAGGAATTCATCATGCCCGATCCCTTCCCCATACCAGCCAGCAGACAGCTGGTCGGCATCATCCGTCTTGCAGCCACCTCTGTTTAAGGCCACAAAAAGGAAAAGGGGCTGTGGGTCACCCCAGCTCCTGGCTTACGGCAACAATCTACCAGCTGTAGAAGCCCTCCTGCCTCAAGGACTCACAGAATTTGGCACAGTGCTCACCAGAACAGTGCTGTCTGTACACACACGTGTTTAATACCTCACCAAGCAATTCTGATTCAAGTAGGGCTCTCCCATTGCCATCTGACATCACAATTCATGTGCCTCATCCTCTCCAATAGCACATTTCTGTCTATGGTCATCTTCCAGGAGGGCATATCCCAAGCCCAGGGAGATTTCTAGTGGGAAAATGCCCTCGCTGGTTGAATGCAAGAAGATGGAGGATTTTTTAGCTCTCTAGAAAGGAACTAGCTGGGAAACAATGACATGGAAATGGTTTTGTAAAATACCTGCCCAGTAGAGCAGATGGCACAGAGGCATGAGAGAAGCTCTGTAAACAACCAGTTGAGCTTTAGCCACAGGCCGTTTCATCTGCTTTGAATATAGGCTCTGTCACCTTCCAGCTGGGGCTGGAAAAAAACCCACCAGGTCTGCTCTGCCTGCAGGGCTTTGTGATTTTGTATATTCTGAACTATTGCCAGGAGTAACTTTGGTGCTGGAGGATCAGTGCTGGGCCCTGTCCAGTGCGTCAGTAAGACAGTGACTTATCCAGGAGGAGGACTCCTGGGGAAATTCACTCCCACTCTAAACTATTTGTTGGCTCTTTACATTAGTTAACAGCCCTTGGGAATATATTTTCCTCTCTCCGTACTTTTCTGTGGTCTGCATTATCATTTGCTAAATATTAGCACGTGCTATTTATCATGAGGTCCACAGCCCTCATCCACTCCAGGGAGTTCGCAACTATTCACAGCAATAAATTTTCTGATATTCTATGGGTTTTATAGCACTAAGAGGCACACAGCTGAAATTATTATCTCAGAACCTTCAACCCCTGATCTCACAGCTAAACGCTACTCACCAAAGGCAGAGAGGATGCACACGGATGCAGGTTGTTTATACTCACAGCAGATTCAGAGTTGGGCTCCAAGTTTGCTTCCTAATAATGATGATTACTTTGGTTCCACTGGTATTATAACGTTGGGAAGGCTCAAGAAAACCACATTATCTGCAGCTCCCTTTCAACAGGATGTTTGTAAGAGCTGCTGGGGAAGTGAAGGAAACGGTGCATTTGTGGACTGGGAATCAGTTATAATAACATCATAGCGACCAAGATGAACACCATGGTCTACAATTACTGCTGTTCCTCTGTGTTTATTGCAGAACAGAATCATCTGAGACCTAATGCAAAACCTGTTGAATTCACTGAAAGGTTTTGCAGCAGGTTCCTAGGACTTGCTCGGACAAGACATCTCTTAGTGACCTGCTCTGCCCAGCGTGTTGGAGGAGTTTGGACTTTCTTCCTGCCACAGCTGTTGTCTAAGAAGGGATTCAAACCTGGAGTAGAAATGTTACTCTAACACATCCACATTTCTGAGCCCCAAAGCCCTTTCAGGCTCATTCTTGGCTAATGACTAGAAATGCTCCAACTTCTCCTGGCTACAGGATATGATCCCAAGTACCTTCAGAGTAAATCAGAGTTCAAGCTGAACTGGGAGTATTTAATAAAGAGTATTAGGGTTTGGGTTTTTTTGTTAAAAAAATTAATTAAATCCTACTCGAACACACATGTCAAAAAGAAATGCTGGTCTGAGTATGTATTTTTCAAAGTTATCAGATTAGCCCAGCTTGGTTTCCACTGCCAATCTGAATAACGGTGGAGGACATCCAACAACTTCTCTTTCCTTCAAACAGGCTGAGAAATCATGGGCAGACATTAGTATCAGAGAGGAGACATCCTCCTGCCCTGAATGTATCAGGGAGAGGTACGTGGAGCAGCTACTGCTCTCTCAGAAGGGGAGCCCAGGAAAAGGAGGAGACTTGTTGCACAGCTGCGTACCACATCCCATGTGCAGAGGGAACATCTGACATTTCCAGGTTTTGCTTTGCAACCTTATGGCAACAAAAAACAAGAGAAAGAACTGAAAAAAATGCATGAGACCAGCCTAAGAGCAAAAAATACAGCAGCAGGGCACAGCTCTCTCCTCTATCCTTCTTTGCTCTCCTGCTATCACAGGAGCCAAGGCAAAAAATGCTCCCAAGTTGAGGTTCCCTGACCATTCCCTGGCCAATGCAAGACTTACTCTCCATCTCAGCACTTTCCCTGTAAGAAATTGTTCTGCAGCCTCACAGCCCTTTCTGGCAGGAAAGCTGTCCTGGTCTGGAGCAGGGATATACAGCAAGCAGCTGAATGCAGTAGCCTGTTATCCCAGAGAGACTGAAGAATAAACAGAGGGACTGGAAGGATAATGATCAATAAACTTCATTAATCTGGAGGTCAAATCCAGGACATAACTATATTAATAAACTAAAGGGCTCAAGTGCCCGTGTGCAATTGTACGTGTTGCAACTAACAAAAGTTCAAGAGCTATTTTTGCCTGTGCCCACCCAAACAGCACCCTGACATGGTCCAGGGGTCAACACGGCCGGGGTCTTTCTACTGCAGATAGTTTGGGTATAGAGAGTTTCTCTTCAAATGCAAGCCATGCTTTTATGGCCAAAGAACATTTTTACTCCACAAAGGTAGCCCACAGGGACTCTCTCCTAAACACGGTTAAATGTCCAAAGTGGCACAGAGCAGTGGCTGCTGTGGTCCATAGGGGATGCCTGGCAGGTTGCAGCTGCCTCCTCAATGTATTCAACCCTGCCCCCTCTGCTGCCTGGGAGACACAAAGGGAGCAGAAGATCCTGGGGGCTGCAAGTCAGGGGGATTCCCCCTTGGCACAGGGATTTCCTACCTGTGGGCACTAAACCAACACCAGTAGCTCTCAGGATGTCAACATGGTGCAGGGACAGTGAAGTGGCCAAACTATGGTATGTTGCGACACGTTTGCTGGCAGATGGTGCCAAGAGGCTCAGAGCCAGCTGGAAGGGGCTCTAACTAGGCTGTGCTGGCTTCTGCCAAGATCAGGGCTGGGTAGTCCCTGGAGAGCCTCCCAGGCTGCGGGGCCAAGCTGGAAGCTGCATGCACTAAACACGTTGCATCGTTGAAGAGACTTTCCCTGTGCTACTGGGAATGTTCACTCCACGGCAGGGCCCTGGTCCTTTCTCCAGGTGACACAGGCTGTCAAAGCAAGCAGCTCCTCGTCCAAACAGAACATATCCTCCAAATCAGAGGGGAGCTCCCATGCTTGAATAAGGCTGTCAGGCTAACACTTCTCCAGGCATGTGAGGCCATATGGTCAGATATGCTCTGGCAGTGCAAGATGCGCACGTGACAGTCAGGCAGTCAGAAGACATGAGGGTTATGGTGGTGCTCACAGCTCTGCTGATGTCACCTCAGCTGCTTTTGTGTGGGCAATCATCCCACAGAACTGGTGTGCAAACTACTGGCCTGCTGGAGCTTTCTGTATTACTACAGTGCATAAATATAGAATCACAGAATGGGTTTGGTTGGAAAAGACGTTTAAGACCATCAAGTGCAACCATTAACACAGCACTATCAATCAAGTCACCACTAAACCATGTCCCTCAGCACCACAACTAAATGTCCGTCACCAGGGATGGTGACTCCACTACTTCCCTGGACAGGCTGTTGTAATGCTTAACAAGCCTTTCAGTGAAGAAAGTTTTCCTAATATCCGACCTAAACCTCCCTTGGCGCAACTTGAAGACAGTTTTATCTTGCCTTATTGCTTGCTGCTTGTCTGAAGAGACCAACCACCACCTTGCTACAACCTCCTTTCAGGTCATTGTAGAGAGCAATAAGATCTCCCTTCAGCCTACTTTTCTCCAGACTAAACAACTCCAAGTCCCTCAGCTGCTCCTCATAAAACTTGTTCTCTAGACCTTTCACCAGCTTTGTTGCCCTTCTCTGGATGTGCTCCAACACCTCAATATCCTTCTCATAGTGAGGGACCCAAAACAGAATCCAGTATTCAAGGTGCAGCTTCACCAGTGCTGAGTAAGGGGGGACAATCACTTCCCCCCTCCTGCTGGCCACACTATTGCTGATACAAGCCAGGATGCCGTTGACCTTCTTGGCCACCCAGACCCACTGCTGGCTTATACTCAGCCGGCTGTTGACCAATACCCACAGGTCCTTTTCTGATGGGAAGAATTCCAGCCACTCTTCTCCAAGCCCATAGCATTCTTGTGACCCAAGGACAGGTCCCGGCACTTGGCCTTGTTGAACCTTGGCCCATTGATCCAGCCTGTCCAATTCCCTCTACAGAGCCTCCCTACCATTAAGCAGATCAACACTCCCACCTAACATGGCGTCATCTGCAAACTCACTGAGGGTGCCCTCGGTCACCTGATCCAGATCATTGATAAAGATGTTGAAGAGGACAGGCTCCAACACAGAGCCCTGCAGGACGCCACCTGTGACTGGCCACCAAGTGGATTGAAATCCATTCACCAGCACTCTTCAGGCCTGGCTGTCCAGCCAGTTTTTAATCCAGCAAAGTGTACGCTTATCCAAGCCGTAAGCAGCCACCAGGAGCTTTCAGCTGTAGAAAGTTGTTATTCTTGGGTTGGTACAAAGCATTGCTTACTCTGCACTCTAAAGGTTTTGGAGGTGGTTTTCACAAATTGTCCTTGTGTCTGCCCTGCAGAAGGGGAACTGGAGGCAGCTTTCCAAGAGAAGCTACATATCAAGGCAGAAAAGAAATTTGATGATCCCTGTTTTCACATGGGGAAAACACAGGCTGTGGGCAGAAATTCTGACCTGGTTGAGGAGGTTTCTACTCCTGAGGATCAGGTTGGTCAACAAGGACCTGTCTTTCATAAAACCATGCTGACTGGGCCTGATCACCCGCTTGTCCTGTATGTGCGGAGTGATGGCACTCAAGATAAGCTGCTCCATAACCTTCCCTGGCACCGAGGTCAGACTGACAGGTCTGTAGTTCCCTGGATCCTCTTTCTCAATCTTCTTGTAGATGAGCATCACATCGGCTGACCTCCAGTCAACTGGGACCTCCCCAGCTGGCCAGGACTGCTGGTAAATAATGGAAAGTGGCTTGGTGAGCACTTCCACCAGCTCCCTCAGAATTCTTGGGTGGATCCCAGCTGGCCCCATAGACCTGTGTGTGCGTCTAAGTGGTGTAGGAGTTCTCCAACGATTTCCTCTTGGATTAGGGGGCCTTCATTCTGCTCCCCTTTCCTGTCATCCAGCTCAGGGGGCCGGGCACTCAGAGGATGACTCATCTTCCTCTTCAAGACTGAGGCAAAGGAGCCATTTGGGTCTGGCAGCACCACACAGTGTCTTCCTCGGGTCTGTCAGAAGTCACCCAACTCCCCATCCTGGGTTTGATAGCACCCACCCTGCCTGAGAGCCTGTGCTGGGGGGAGCTGGACTGCTCAACCCCATCGCTGCTGCACACCCCATGTACCAGCCCACGTCCGGAGATGGTCCACAGGGGGAGAAAAGAACCCTGGGGCAGATGGGACGTGGTGTCGAAACCAGGGGTGGCCA
>NW_010408816.1:0-9326 GCF_000710305.1 Buceros rhinoceros silvestris | reverse complement strand
AGTTTAGGAATATGTCAGTGACTTCTCCTGTAAAACTTTGACAGGAAATGGAAAGGTCTCCAAATGGAGAATGACCTAATTTCTGAAAGGGAGATGTCATGAGCAATGACCTCTGTCTGTCTGAGACAGCAAAAGATAAAGGGAAGATAATAAAAATGCTAAAATATAAACATAAATTATACAGAGTAATAAATCAGGAAAACTGTGACCATTTTTACTGCTGTCATAGAGTTTACTGCTCACGTATATACAGTTTATTTTTTCTCATTCGTGTATGTTGCTCTTCACTGTGTTCCCTTTAGTGAGAGAGAGGTTTCAGTTATCACTCCTTAATATCATGATGTGAGAAGTGATTTATAATGTTTTTAGGAAGATGGAGAAATCAAAGAACGTTCACTATCTGAAATGAAATGTTTTACTTGAAGTATTATGTGATGCAGATTTTTCTTGTTTATTTTTTATTTTAAATTATGTATTAAATCTTAAGACAAATCCAGTAGTTTTTTATTAGCACAGGGTAGGATAAATACCTTCTGCTCTTCATTAAGGAGCCAGCATCCCACTGTTCTCATCTGTATATTTTAAGAGAACAGGTGCAAGGCATTTGTATACCAATAAGGCTCCCATGTTATGTTCAGTTTGAAAGTATGAACTGATTCAAGTTTTCCTGAGTTGCAAGCAGCTTTTTGTCAAAAATATTTCAGCAGGGAGCTAGCATCTTGTTATGTAGCTCTGTCACATCACATTATACTGTACAATGTAAAATCCTAGAAAAACAAGCTCACATGAAATGTTACCTGCCTGTTGAAAACAGGCACCACTAAGAGCCAAATCTCAGTGTTGGGCTTGAAAACACCACGTCACCCAAGTGCTTGTTGGTACGTGTTCAAGGCTGCTTGATAACGGTGTAGCTGTGCAAACATGATCTGGTGATTGAGAAGGGCTGGATGAGGAGGAGTTGCAGCAAACCTGTCTGGCACCTTCTCAGCGCTATTTCCAGGCAGGTTCTCACTCTCGTTCATGGCCAGTGTCAGGTTGCACCAATGCTTTCCTGGCGCTGGCACATGGGCACAGACTTCCCGCAAGGTCTCAGGGCTGCCTGGTCACTTGCATGTCCATCAGGCACCCTGGTCATGATCTCTGTCCCAGATCTTCTTTCCTGGTTGGGTGCTGTGGGATGTGCCCTTTGGGGACCTTCTGCTCTGATGGCCTCCCTCACCCTTGGCTCCCAGCTTCCTGCACGACCTCGCTCTCTCCTGACATCTGGGAGCATGTGCAAATTCTGTCTTTAAAACTGGAAAAAAATGCGGTGCAGAAATATTTAGTCTGTGGTCTAGTATCAAAGTCGAAGATTAGAACTGATAAATAACATGATTTTACACTCCCATGAGACAAAACTCTGTGGCAATAATTTAATATTTAACTTGTGGGAAAAGTAGTTTTATAATTTGAAAACACTGATGCAGAACTATTGAACTAATACCCAAAAATAACTTTATCTTGCTACATTAAGTAAGCCAAGTTTGCTCATGGAATAATGAGGAACAAAGATGACTGAAAATTATGAGCTCGTTCTTAGTCCATATTTCATAATTACTCAAATTCATCCAGTAGTTATGAAGGATATATGTGATACTAAGGAGGTATGTAAAGGAAAAGTCCCAGAAATAGTCACATTCTGTATCTCTGAAAAATGCCACAGTATGTATCAGAAGTTCACCTGTCATACTAATAGCTGAACAGTGTGTTAAACAACAGAAAATAAACATAGATTATCTTTTGAAATTGTCATCATGAGAAGGAATTTAGGAATCCTTAATGTAGTGGCCATCATCTTCTCTAGATTCTGAACGCTGATTGCTTAATTGTTCATTAAAAACTTATGGAAGTTTCTGAGTTAGGAAGGAGGGGAATAAAAACGGAAACAGACAAAGGATGTTGGGCAGACAGTAGACAAACAGATATTTCAAAGCATTAGAAGATGGTTCAAGTAATGAAGTATGTCAAATTAGTATTGATTCCTGGAAAACAATGGAGCTCTGAATCTGAATTCATTAATAAAAAAAAATTAAGCTCTGGAAGCACATCTGGTGACAATAAATAGGATTTATAATAAATAGATCTTGTTACACTACATAGTGGCATTTTTCATTGGATTAAGAATACCATTATTAAATATAATGATGCTGGTATAATAAACTGTAAAGCAGTGGGAACTTTGCACACAACAATTTGACTTTTTTTTTTTTTAATTAATAAAGAACACACTATGTAAATTAAAAAATTTAATAGATCAGACTGAAGAACTCTCCTGCAGAACAAACTGTATGTTTTGGTGGGTTTTTTTGTACAATTACTTTTTGAGATCCATTTAAAGAATTATTTTTATCTTAAGTTCTAAAGCAAACATTGGATTTTTGGAAGACATGACTATTGAGCGGATGATTTGTAGTGAAAATATCTTGCCAATGCAGAACACAGTTTTGTACACTGGACCATGTATCAGTACAGGCTACAGAATTGCAATCTTCTAAGAACAAAAACCATAAGAAGACCATGGATACTAAGTTGAGAAGTGACTTTGGAAATCTCACAGGCACAGTAGTAAATTGCAAATCATCAGAGCACCAGTAAAATCAAGGACAATATGACCATACTGACCTGATGAAGTTACCTGACTAATACTACTTTGGGATTATTACCAACATCATTTCAAACAATGTGAATTTTAATTTTTTTTTATTGTTTCAATTTTTGACTTCAGGGATAGAGGACTGGGATCTGGAAATATACCTCTGAAAATGCCACTTCTGAAAGTATGCAAGCAAACATTTTTTTTTCTCTTTACAGTCCTTTCCCTAGGCAGTCCATGTTATTGCAGACCTTCATATTATATATCATCGCATATTTCCCTCTGTGTTTCATTGTGTTCCACAGATGAACAAGACAATTACGGGGATAAACAACAGCAGAGACAGAGAAATTTTTGGAGACACCTTAACGGAAAAAATGCAGTCCATCCACATCTGAAATGAATTGGAAAGTCAGTGAGGTAGAAAGGTATAGAGACAGTGTTCATGTAACCAGAGCTGCAGAAATGTTTCCTTTTGCACTAACCACAGCATTACTGTACAGGGAAACAGAAAAGAAACTGTTGGTTGGTGAACAGGGGACACACGATGTGTGCCTCAGTGTGGCATGCTGAAGTTTGGTTCCTGCTTGTGGCGTCAAGGGAATATGAAGTCAATTCACACCGTCTCATGCTGGAACTCTACAAAGAACTGCAAGCAAGTTGCCAGGTTTTCAAATGGGAGCAGAAGGATTATGAGGAAAAACCTTCTGAGCAGGAGGTTAAGCAGGTTAGGGCAAGTCATGCAAACTAGCATTGTGTTGCTAATACCAAGGAGAGTGTCCATTTGCCGGTTTGGAGAAGACTGGGAGCATGTGACTTCTGCTAGCAGGAGGATGGCTCCTTCTCCATCCAGAAACCTGCAACTGTAGAATGGTTCAGCATCCTGATACCCCACACAAGGGGAGAAAACTCTGCCTGGAGAGGCCCCAGAGTAGGACACATCCAAACTGTGGATCTGCACAAAGGGAAAGTAGTATTTGATGGTTATGGGACATTCCAACTTCAGTGGTGGATACCCACATCTGCCTGTCTAACTTGCTGTTGACAGAGATTTTTTTTTCTGGGGACTCTGATAGGGAATGGTATGAAAGGGACTGCTGAGGCTTGTTCAGTCCTCAGGTTATTTTCTTGTGCTGCTCATCCATGCAGGCACCAATGAAACTCTCAGGGGAGATCCTGAGAGTATCAAGAGCCACTCTTACATAGCAAGGCACATGAGCGTTGGGTGAATTATGTTGCTGAAAGGACTACTGTCAAAGGTAATATCAAGTGGTTTTAACATGATGTAAAGATGTGATTTAACAAATTTTGAAGAAAAGATTTGCTGCATTGCAGTACAGCACAACCATTTGAAGAATGATTCAAAAACTACCAAGACACAAATCAAAATTACCATACTGCAAGGTTACGAGCAATATTGGTCACTTACCAAAGATCTGCCATTGCTAAAAGAAGATCTCTCTGCCTTGAGGAGCAACCTTAAGAGGTGTCCCAGCTCAAGAGGAGAAGACTGCCATTCAGCCACTCTGGCTAGCAGGGATAGCTGGAAGAAGGCTCACTCTAGGCTGTCATATTCATGGAATAAAGTGGTTGTTTTATAGTCAAATTGCATGTGATGGGATAGGTATGCCTGAGATTCCATGTACACACAACTTTCTTTGCTTCTTGATAAACGAGTCTTGGAAAAGCCACCTGCTATTCATGTGTTAATTTCATGATCAGTGTTCCAAGCTCAGTGATGCTCACTGCATCCCTCTGCTCCGTTGTTTTCAGACAACAGACTGGAACTACAGGATTTGGCCCCACTGTGTCTCAGGCCTTTACCTCCATTGGAGCCCGTACCAAACTGTTGCTAGTTTGGTTAAGGTGTCAAGTGCATGCATCACAGCATTTGAGCTCAAGGGCTGTCATCTCCATTTGGTCAGTGAAGAGGTGAAATTGTAGACAAGATAACATAGCAACATGACCAGTGCTGAGAGTAGTAACTTGCAAATTCTCAGGGACAGGGACATAGGTACTGCTGAAAAGTCAAAATCAGTAATTTCCTACTCCATGGGGTACTTGGGACTTGAGATTGTTATGGTGACCTGTCAGTGAGTAATACAATTATGTCTTTCTGTGGGCGGGAAAAAGGGTTTTTAAAGTTGTTAAAGTGCCTTCTGAAGTTCCATAAATGACTGAATGTTCTTAAAAATTCTACTGGCTTTATTGCTCTTTGGAGGATATTCTCAGCAATGAGGAGGTCCATAACATAAAGTATATAATTCACATGTCTGTTTACATTTTTTTCAGCACCTATACTTTATCATAGTTGCCTCTTTCTATCTGCCACATGAACTAGTAGATTTTTAAAAGGCATATTAAGGTACATTTTTTGACAACATAGCATATCGCATTCATCTCTTTAGCCACTTCTTGAACTATTCACATAAAATGACAATATATCTTCCATGACATTGAAACAATTTGCATTAAACTATTTGACAGAAAAAATATGCCCCTAATTCTCTTTTCAGGGGAAAAAAAAAATTAAAATCTCCATCCATGTCAAGCTGTGGAGTTCTGCCACTGTAAAGAATCAGCTACTGTCTTCACTTTCATCGCTTTTAGCAGGATGTAATGAAAGGCAACAGAATTAAAGGACCATGAACCTTGTTGTATATTGCACCAAACAGTGAGCTGACAGCCTACCAAATTTTCTTTTTTTTTTCCTGTAAAACCCCAGACAAATAAAATGTCTGATTTTAAAAGTAGCAGATAACTTTATCGATTCTGATAAGACTCGTAGTCATGTAAAACAAGACTGTGGTATATAAACAATAAAATATTGTGTAGATATAAATACTTTAGCATCTATTTACTGTTGTTGTAAATCATTCTGGTTTCAATAACTTCAAAAATTCTTTCTCAGTTATTGCAATGGCCACATTCACTAAACTATCCAAAGACTTTACTACAACAGGTGACCTTTCTCCCCAGTTTCCCTGAAACTTCAAGTGCCAGTTTGATGAAAGAAGCCGCCTGCAGATGTCAAAGGAAAATTTATTGCAGCAAATACAGGTTGGGTTTTTTTCCAGGTTGTTTTATGATGAATTCAGAAGCAATGAAACAGTTGCTGAGATGCATATAGGTGGGATTTTTAAGACTATTTCACACAGAAGCATAAATGATCTCACCTAAGCTAGTCAAACTCCATAAAGATTATACCTAATACAAAGAAAAGTAAATAGTTTGCAGAACTTAATTTTATTATTAAAACTAACATAGCATTACTAAAGTATGTTTCGATTTCATTTGCTCTCTACAGAAGTATACAATTAAAAATGGATTTTATTAATGACACAATAAGAAATTACGCTGCCAATTTGATAATTTTTATTTAAATAACCAACATTAACAACAAAGTTGAACATTTTATTCAACAGGAACACTTGCAAAATTATGTCTCTATTTTAATCTTAAATTTTATAAACTTGTTATTTTATTTGTATTACAATGTATGACATATAAATCTAAACACACCCTATGACCATTCATGTACATGTCTAAACATTTTCACATTGCTAATTGAGGTTTAATCCTTCAAATGCCTTGGAAATTTTTACACTAGGACCTAAGAATTTTTCTGCTGAATCACTACTGAATTTTTGCAGTCTTTAATCCTTCAGGGTAACAAAAATGATCAGAGAGAGTGAGCACCTCTGCTGTGACGAAAGGCTGAGAGAGTCTGGAGAAGAGAAGGTCCAGGGACACCTTACTGTGGACTTTCAAAACTTAAAGGTTCCCTATAAGAAAGATGAGGACAGTCTTTTTAGCAAGGCCTATTGTGATAGGACAAGGGGTAGTGGGCAGATTTATACAAGATATAAGGAGGAAAATTTTTACAAAAAGGGTGATGAAACAGTGGTACAGGTTGTAGATGCCCCATCCCTGGAAGCATTCAAGGACAGGTTGGATGGGGCTCTGAGCAACCTGATCTAGTTCAAGATCTTCTCCTTCCTCTGCAGGAGGGTTGGACTAGACCACCTTTGAAGATCCCTTCCAACCCAAAGCAGTCTATGATTCTATGATTCTAAGTAAAAACAATTTTATTTGAATATTGAGGGAGAGGAAAAGTGCAACCACACTTCATCCAATCCTCAATTGTTGCTCTGCATTCCCTGTTTTTCCTCCTGCATCCCTTACTCCCTTATTTAGATACTTAAAAATCTCTCTCACTTCCTCATGTGAAGTAGTTTTCTGCACATACCACAAGAAGAGGTCTGGTGAACAATGGAGAAGGAAAAACAAAACGTAACCAGTGAAAACATTCACAGAATAATAACATTTGTTCTCCATCCTATGTTTTTGAGAACTACAGGCTTATTTGGCACACTAAAATCTCAGCAGGGTTATGTTTACTTCAGGGGTGAAACCAAATATAAAATAAATACTGATGTAACACATGCATAAATGAAAGGATGAATTTACTTATCTTCTCCCAGTAGCCCTTTGTGAGAAAACAATATTATGTAGTGTTAGATGTGTTCGCAGAAGAGCAGAATGTTATATTCCTCCAGAGATTACAGAAAGTCCGAATTATTTTCATTCTAGGAGTGACAATACATCAAAACTTCATTTTTTTAATGGAAAGAAATAATCTCTACTTCCATAGAGAAATAATAAACATATAAAACATTATATAAAGGAGAGTATGCAATACTCTTATAACATACCAATATATTTTAACATGATATAGAACAAATAGTTCATTGTATCAATTTTATATATTTTATATAATAAAGAACATGGGTTTAGTATCTTCATGACAGAAGAAAGCCTGTTTTATTTTTTTGAAGATATTTCTTGTATTCTCATTTCTTTTAAAATACCTTACCCAACAGAGAAACTACTAACTGAAAATTCACTGTCTACTTGGCAGCAGAGCTTGTTGAGAAATCTATTACTAAGAAAAAGCATTTCAAATATGAATATCAGCTTTAGATATATCACTAAATATGTTTAACATTTTTAATTTGTTTTTTAGTTTGTTTAGGGTTTTTTTTTTTTGTTGCATTAATATATATCCATGCCTCTCTTTGCGTTAATTTAATAATTGCTATTTTTCTTTGATTCTCACATATATACTGACCATGAGACCAAGCACTTGTTCAAAGGAAAACAAATTGCTACCATCTTCAAGAACTTAGTTTATACTGTGTGGTTTTATCCTGTGTTCTGAGAGAGGGCTACTGTTCATTCAATAATCCTTACTAGTACAGTAAAACGGTGACTGATCCCTTTTTCTAGAGCTGCCATTTTTTCCCAGGGATATTTTTCCTTTACATTATCTCCCTGAAAAACTCTGTTTTCCATTCTAACATAATAAGAGATGTGTCTACTAAGTCAGTCTCTCACTTTCAGGCTATTTTCTCTATGTTAGTAACTGTGTCTCAGTTAGTAATTGTTTTCTGCCACTCTCCTTCAACAAACTCTATTATTTGTCAAGTGATTGTTATATGAAATGCTGGAAAGTTTCCTTTAGAGAGTGCTGAAACCAAATCCAACCTTCAGAAGTAAGACTGAAACTTAATTCGGTATGAGAGTAAATGACACTGAAATAGTTCATTTTGGGAAGGAGCAGCAGAAGGGACACTATGCACGAACTATGCAAGTATTATATAGCTTTCAAAATCAAACAAAAATAAAGATTAAAATTACTTATCAGATGGGAGGTAATTTTCTGCTGAATGGTTACTGCATTTTTGCAGTCTGTTATCCTTCAGAGCAAATAATCATCACATTCTATGTTAATGAAGCACATTTCTCTCTCATTTGAAACAAAAGGCTTTAATCAGTTTTCTAGAGACAGCATAAAGAGTGTGTCTATGGGATTACATGTGTTTTATGATGGCTCATGTACAGTTTCTAGCATGCAATGGATGGTCTAGAATATGCACCAAAAATTATTACAAGGAGGATTATCCTTCCCTTTGAAAATATTCTACCTGTGTTTTCTCTCTCTTTGCCTAAGTATTTATTATCGCTTCCTTGTCTCCAGATTTTCGTGGTTTTGAAAAAGCACATATAGTGATTAACTTTAAGTGTTAAGGGAAATTTTATGTTTTCTGCTGAGACGTCTAGAAGAGATTGCTTGGGAATACAGTCTGGAATAAATTCTTCCTTCATCTTTATTTTGACAGTCTGTCACCAGATAGTTCTTTTCACTTTTTCAGGACTAACTCAAAGGCAGAATCTTTCTTAGGTGGGACGTAAGAGTCAGACTACTGGGGAAAATCTTTGTAAGGTGAGCTTGGCAAAAATCTGATGTCATCAGTTGTTTATGTATCGGTCTTAAAATGGACTTGCTAGAGTGCTATTTTCTTTTTTTTTCGCTATATTAATAACCCTCTTTCATGGCCACCCCCTTGTGGTGGGGAAAGAGCTTGCGTGCCCTTGCGAGGTTGAGAGCTGTGCTAGCGGTGGCATATGCCTCCGGTGAGGTCTCCCAAGCCAGACAGGTCTCAACTGAAGGGTCAGACAAAGTGTGTCCACGGGCAGGATGGGCTCACTAGCCTTCGGGCAGTCATTCTAGGAGAAGGACAACTCTGACTCCAAATCCAGGCAGATGGAGCTCGTTTAGCCTTGTAAGGCATCCATCTAAGAGAAGGATAATCTAACAAAATCTGCGACCTGAGGACTTCGCTGTCACCGT
>NW_010408815.1:0-9102 GCF_000710305.1 Buceros rhinoceros silvestris | reverse complement strand
TGGTCAAACAGGACCAGCCCTTCATAAACCCCTGCTGACTGGTCTGATCACCTGGTTGTCCTGTAAGTGCCATGTGATGGCACTCAGGATGATCTGCTCCATAACCTTCCCTCACACAGAAGTCAGACTGACAGGCCTGTAGTTGCCTGGATCGTTCTTCCAGCCCTTCTTGAAGCTGTATGTCACCTTTGCTAACTTTCAGTCAGCTGGGACCTCCCCAGTTAGCCAGGACTGTCGGTAAATTATGGAAAGTGGCTTGGTGAGCACTTCGGCCAGCTCCCTCAGAACCCTTAGGTGGATCCCATCTGGCCCCGTGGATGTGTGCACATCTAAGCACCACAACAGATCGCTAACCATTTCCTCTTGGATTATGGGAGCTTCATTTTGCTTCCCATCTCTGTCTGCCAGTTCAAGGAGCTTGGCACTGAGAGAACAAATGGTTTTACTATAAAAGACTGGGGAGAAGGCGGCATTCAGTACTTCAGCCTTTTCTTCATCCTTGGTCAGTGTTTCCTGCCACTTCCAATAAACGATGAAGATTCTCCTTGTCCCTACTTTTGCTGTTAATGTATTTACAAAAACACTTTTTATCATCTTTTATGGCAGTGGCCAGATTAAGCTCAAGCTGGGCTTTAGCCTTTCAAATTTTTCCCCTGCACAGCCTTGCAAAATCCTTGTAATCTTCCTGTATGACCCGCCCCTTCCTCCACAGGCCAAAGACTTTCCTTTTCTTCCTGAGTTCCAGCTGGAGCTCTCTGTTTAGCCAGGCCGGTCTTCTACCCTGCCAACTCATCTCGTGGCACACCAGGATGACTTCTTCTTGTGCCTTAAAGATTTCCCTTTTAAGGAACGTCCAGCCTTCCTGGAGCCTGTTAGCCTTCAGAACTGCCTCCCAAGGGATTCTGTCAACCTGTCTCCTAAATAGGCCAAAGTCTGCCCTCCAAAAGTTCAAGGTGCCAGTTCTACTGACCCCTCTCCCTACGGACTCAAGAATTGAAAGGTCTCATGATATTATGTCCAAGACAGCTTCCAACCTTCACATCACCTTTTCTGTTCGCAATTAACAGGTCCAGCAGGGAGCCTTCCCTAGTTGGCTCACTCACCAGTGGTGTCAGGAAGTTGTCTTCCACGCACCCCAGGAACCTCCTGGATTGTTTCCTCTCCACTGTATTGCATTTCCAGCAGACATCAGGTAAGTTGAAGTCCCCCACAAGAACAAATGATAGTGATTGTGGAACTTCTCCCAACTGCTTACAGAATACTTTGTCTGCATCTAAATCCTGGCTGAGTGGCCTATAACTGACTCCCACCATGATATCTGCCTTGTTGGTCTTTCCCCTGATTCTGACCTGTAACCACTCAACCCTATTGTCACCATCATCAAGCTCTAGACAATGAAAACACTCCCTAACACACAGGGACACTCCCCTGCCTCTCCTTCTGGGCCTATCCCTTCTGAAGAGCTTATAGCCATCCAACACGGCACTCCAGTTGTGTGAATCATCCCACCATGTTTCCGCCTCGGCAACGACATCGCAGTTTTCCTGCTGCACAATGGCCTCAAGCTCCACCTGTTTGCTGCCCATGCTACGTGCATTAGTGTATATGCACTTTAGTTGGGCTGTTGATCCCATCACCTTTGTGGGGTGGAAGGTCCAGTTCCTACCTGACAGCCCAAGTGCTGCTATGATTCCTAGCTCATCAGCACTCCTTGTGTCTTTACTATCTCTTGGTACTCCGTCCCCTACCTCCACTGGTGTGGCAGACCCAAGGAGCTCACTGCGTGCTGTCTCACAAACTTTGATGTGCCACTCCCAGGCTTATCTCCAGTGAGCCTGGAGATAATTCTTGTATCAGAAGAGACAGTGAAAAATTAATAATTTCCTACCTTCTCCACGCCACTCAGGATTTTATCAGACTCTGATGTTTCCACCTCAGAAGTCTGTTTCTATAGAAGCTGTTCCTATGTTCTTTTAGTCCTTCTCTAAACCTTCTCCAGTTTTACTCTCCCATTTTTGGGGCAAGGGTTATTGGTGGAAAGTGTCAGCAGGTCCTCAAATAGTATTCTAGAAACAAGTTCAACATAAAGGCGTATGACGTTCTCTCTTGTATTCTCTAGTATTTCCCTGACAATTAATAATATTGAGTTTACTTTTGTGACTCTTTCTAAGCATTGAGCTACTATACTCATGCTAGCCAAGAAAACATCCAAAAGGATGTTTTAAAATGTTATCATGTGCATATACAAGCTTAAACAAGATTTGGTTATCAAGAACCTAGAGCTTAAGGAACTATCAGTTTCCAGTTGAAAATTTATTCCACCACAATATATGCCTGTGAAAGCTAGAAAGACTAACGGGGTAAAACAGAATGTCTAAGTATCTTCAAAATCAAATGTCTGAATAAAATGCTAGGTATTATATGCCCACATTCATCAGAAAATATAGCAGATCCATCTTTCCAAAGTTATCCAGAAGGGAAAACAGAAATATTTGAAGCACATAGTAAGAATGAGGTCAAAGCACTTGCCAGAGCATACTTGCCACTGAGCAGCTGGATGAACAGCTCAGTGTTAACCAGAGTCTAAATGAAAAAATCCTACAAATCCTAGAAATATGACTGAGAGAAAATTCATGGGACTGAACAATGCCAAACACATGTGAATATCAATCCAGAATACTTAATGGCCGTTTTAGGAACCTTTAGTGATTTCTAATTCTGCAGGAAGGATTCAAAATCTGGCTGATGACTCAGCGTGTATTATTGTGATAGGGGGGTAACACGCAGAGCAGTCAATCAAACTACTGTTGTTCACCTTTTCTCATGATCAGATCCTATATCAATCCAAGACTCTATTCTTCTCTCATCCATTAAGCAGGTCATCTTGTCATAGAAGGAGATCCAGCTGGTCAAACAGGGCTTGCCCTTCATAAACCCCTGCTGACTGGGTCTGATCACCTCATTGCCTTGTACATGCCGAGTAATGGCGCTCCAGATGATCTGCTCCATGACTTTCCTCAGCATCGAGACTGACAGGCCTGTAGTCCCCTAGATCTTCCTTCTGGCCCTTCTAGTAGATGGGCTTTCTGTTATGCGTAACATTTGCTAACCTCCAGTCAACTGGAACCTTCCCGGTTAGCCAGTACTGCTCGTAAATAATGGAAAGTGGCTTGATGAACACTAATGCCAGCTTCCTCAGTACTCTTGAGTGGATCCCATCTGGCCCCATAGACTTGTGCGCTTTTTTATTGCGCAATAGGCCACTGACCATTTCCTTATAGATTATGGGGGTTACAGTCCTCTCCTCATCTCTATGTTGCGACTCAAGAGGATGGGCATTCAGAGAGCTGGTCTTACTGTTAAAGACTGAGGCAGAGAAGGCATTCAGTACCTCATGCTTTTCCTCATCCTGGGTCACTATGTTTCCTCCTGCACCCAGCAAAGGACGGAGATTCTCCTTAGCCCTCCTTTTGCTGTTAATGTACTTATAGAAACATTTTTTGTTGTCTTTTATGGCAGTGGCCAGACGAAGCTCGAGCTGGGCTTTAGCCTTTCTAATCTTCTCCCTGCTTAGTCTTGATAGTCTTGCAAAACCCTTAGAGTCACCCTGAGTGACCTGCCCCTTCTTCCATGGGCCATAGAGTTTCCTTTTCTTCCTGAGCTCCAGCCAAAGCTCTGCTCAGCCAGGCCGGTCTTCCACCCTGCCGGCTTTTCTTTCAGGTCACCGGGGCAGCCCGCCCCTGAGCTTTTGCCGGCTTGTCTTACAGCTCACCGGGACAGCCTGCCCCTGAGCTTTGAGCCTTTCCCTCTGGAGGATTGTCCAGCCTTCTTGGACTCCTCTGCCCCTCAGGCCTGTCTCCCAAGGGACCCTAGCGACCAGTCTCCTGAAAAGGTCAAAGTCTGCCCTCCGGAAGTCCAACGTGGCAGCTTTACTGACCGACCTCCCTCCTGCCTCAAGAATTGAAAACTCCATAATCTCATGGTCACTGTGGCCAAATGGCCTCCAACCTTCACATCACCCACAAGTCCTTCTCTGTTGGGGAACAACAGGTCCATCAGGAAGCCTTCCCTGGTTGGTTCCCTCACCAGCTGGGTGAGGAAGTTGTCTTCCACATGCTCTAGGAACCTCCTGGTCTGCTTCTTCACCGTATTATATTTCCAGCAGACATCCGGTAAATTGAAGTCTCCCACAAGAACGAGTGGCACCGATCACGAGAATTCTCCCAGGTGCTTGTGGAATATTTCATCTACGTCTTCATCCTGGTTGGGTGGCCTATAGCAGACTCCCACCATGACATCTGAATCAGCCACTATGGATTCTCCAGCTGTGATAAATGGTTTATGGTTGTCAATTAATATGGTAAATGTTTTTCTTTGATTTGCTATTGGCTAGCAATCAGCCATTAGATTTGAAGAAGCATTGTAAACATGATTGACCACTTATTTTTATAAAAATTAACCAGAGAGCTAACAGGGAAAAAGTGTTATCTGTCTCCCACATAACTTCGTCCATAGTTAAGAGACAGGCTACCTGCTGTCCTCAAAAAAAAAAAAAAAAAAAAAAAAAAAAAAAAAAAAAAAAAAAAAAAAAAAAAAAAAAAAAAAAAAAAAAAAGACTACTTATTTTAATATAAGTATGAACTATTTGCATTGGGTTTGCCTTCATTGCGGCTAGGCAGTGCCCAGTTTCTCAGCAGGATGGCAGGCACATTCCACATTTTGTTCTCTCTTGCTGTGCTCTTCTGTTCGTTTAGTAGGAGGTAACAGCAGAATTAGCAAAAAGGCAGAAAACCCCCCGTATTAGAAAACTGCCTCTTCGCATTCCAGCAAAGCCAGAGACGGTGACATATACAAGTATCTGCACACCCACACTTCAAAGGAGATCAAGTGTTTCACCTGTCAAATTTTCAGAATGGACTTTAAAATCCTATGTTCCATAGGCAAGTCAATGGAAACAATACTGTCAGAAAAGTCTATTCTAATGATTTTTGGAAGTCACTACGTTTATTAACCCCAAATGGGCATAATCTGTAGAATGCATATCTTGTTAAAACAACAACAACAACAACAAACTTCTTTAGGGATTACAAACTTTGCTGACAATGGTAATGTGATGACATCATATATCGAGATTTCTGCAGGGAATTTAACCTCATCTTACACAGCATTCTCATTGAAGTGATTTGTGCTGAAAACCAAAAATCAAAGGATCTTACATTAATTAGATTAAAAATTTAATAAGAGTTACATAGTCGCAAATGGTGAGCTGTCACCCTAGTGTGGAGGTTACTTGTGTACTCTTCAAGGAGCTACACTGTGCCCTTTGACAGTCACTATTTTTGATAAACATCTGAAGAAAATACGAAAACTTCCTTGTGGGTTGCAGAAGACAAGAGCTGCCAACTCCTTTGCCAGGCTCATTATCTGCTTCCTCTGTTCACGGTGTATGGTAGCTTCAGTGGAAAGTTCTGTGAACTTTCTCTGTTTTGTAGTACAAACATATTTTCTCCCTTTCAATTTCGATGTTTTCAAATGAAACAACTCTACTTCTCCAGCTCAACAGACTCCCACTCCCATATTCTAGATATCTTCTTCTCATCTGTAGCTGGCTTCTTAAGCCTTTCTTCAGCTCTGTTTTTACTTGTTTCTCTGTGATGGAAGTCACTGGTTTAATCCAAGAGAAAACGGACGAACTACGAGGTACTCTCTCCCTCATTTTGGCTAGTTTATCCCTCCTCTACTTCAATTACATCTTCTTCATACTAAGATTTCTAATCTGCTGACCTTCTCTGATCCTATTAGTGTTTTCCTGCAGATCCGGATGCATTTTTATCCATTCATACTAACTCCCTGCTTTTCTTAACACTTCTCTGTCTTCTTGATCTTTCCTTTCACAATAAATATTATGAGGGATTTTTTCCCCATTAAAAAAAAATCTAGTATTTCCACCCTCTTTCCACTCTCCTGAGTTCACACTGTAATTGCTGTCAGGAGTCTTATGCCCTGATTCCATCCTCCTTTCAGTACATCTGAGCTTTCAGAACCTTTCTGTTCACCTTTTCATTCAATTGAAGCTACAGTCAATTACTATGTTGACCTACATCTGTGTAAGGCTCAGAATCGGTACCCTCACCTGCCTCTTGCCCTTAACTCAATAGCAATACTCTTAAATTCTTTTCATCCCTTAGCTTCAGCAACTTCATCAACCTTTGTCCTTTCTGGGTTCTCTTACTACTCCGTTAGCCTGTACTTTAAAGGATCTTCTGCTTTCTTAGATGATTGCATAGAGTTCTAACTTTTGCTCTTTTTGCCTGCCTGTGTCCCAGTGGTCTTATACACAGGTACTAGTTTAACTACCATCTCCTTGCAGAGATACAAATTTATACCTCTACTTCATCTACACCATCTTGGCTTGTCTCTCAACTTCAGCATCTTCTGACAGCTATCAGCTCAAATACAGTATGGCAAATGTTTGTATCACTCCTGTAAAGATCATTTTTCTAGGCTTCCTTTCTTTTCAGTTCTCTCCACTGGCTACTTCTTTGCTATCACATCCAGAATAAGTTTGAGGTTTTGTTTGTTGGTTTTTTTTAAGAATGCCCTGCAAGCATATTCCCACTTTTCAAGCCATTTTGCTCAATCACAGCATGTCAGTTCCTGTCCACAGCTGACCAATTATTCCAACTTTTCTTACATATCTGCTAAATAAAATTATGTACGAGTTTTCTTGATTGTTCTTTTATTACTTCATAGGTTTGAAAGGATATCCCCACAAATGACTACAACATCTGCCCTAGTGGATGTGCTAGGTATAGGGAGATCACTCAGCAATTACCACCACGGGCAAAACATTCTCAATCAGTGAAAATTAAATTAACTTATTGCCAGTCAAAAGTCAGAGTAGGATAATGAGAAATAAAACCAAAATGCGTTCCCCCCACCTCTCCGTTCTGGCCAGGCTCAGCTTGAGAACTCCTGAGTTCTCTACCTCCTCTGTCAAGCAGTGCAGGGGGACACGGAATGGGGATTGTGATCAGTTCCTCACACTCCCTCCTCAGGGGGAGGACTCCTCGACTCTTCCCCTGCTCCAACATGGGGTCCCACCCACAGAAGACAGTCCTCCACAAACTTCTTCAATGTGAGTCCTTCCCATGGGCTGCAGTTATTTACAAACTGCTCCAGCATGGGTCCTTTCCAAGGGGTGCAATCCTTCAGGAACAGACTGCTCCATCGTGGGTCCCTCACGGAGTCACAGGTTCTGCCAGCAAACTTGCTCTGCCATTCTCTCCTCTCCACAGGTCCACAGGTCCTGCCAGGGGCCTGCTCCAGCACAGGGTCACAGCCTCCTTTCAGGCATCCACCTGCTCCAGTGTGGTATCCTCCATGGGCTGATGGTAGTATCTGCTCTACTGTTAACCTCCACGGGCTGCAGGAGGACAGCCTGCCTCACCGGAGCCTTCATCACAAACTGCAGGGGAATCTCTGCTCCCGAACCTGGAGCACATCCTCCCCCTCCTTCTTCACTGATCTTGGTGTCTGCAGAGTTGCTTTTCTCATATTCTCACTCCTCTCTCCTGGCTGCAGTTGATGCTGCACAGAGGTTTTTTTTCCTCTTAAATATGTTTTCCTTCTTAAATATGTTATTGCAAAAGCATTATCACCATCACTGATGGGCTTGGCTTTGGCCAGATGTAGGTCAGAGCGAGTTGGCTTTGGCTCTACTGGACATGAGGAAAGCTTCTAGCAGCTTCTCACAGAAGCCACACCTGCAGCCCCCTGCTACCAAAACCTTGCCATGCAAACCCAATACACTTCTATTCTGGTCAATGTTGTCTATATCAAAGAAATATTAATAACACAGGAATTAATCCTGATGTTTTCATACATATTGTTCAGATTTTAACACAATGTAGGAAAAATTCCAGTTTCTGATAAAAGATGAACGACATACACTTAAAGTTACTCCTTTCATATTATTAAGTACTTTTAATTTTACTGATACTTCAAGGAAGTTATCTTAATGGATTTGCTTTCAATGTGAATTACTTTGAATATATTTTAAAATAATTATGATAAATTTCCTTATTAGGTTTCTTGATATGGAATCTCATACATACACTTTAGAAACAGCTCAGTGTTACCAAAATGGACCAGTTCATCCTCTTTGCAACTTCTTTAGCATGTTAAAGTCTAAGAAAAAATGAAGCAGAGTAACATAATGTTAAATCTGTATTTACTGACCAATGCTTCCATGAGCGTTTGTGTAAACACAACAAAGCTGTTCATTCACTTACTGTTCTCTATTGTGTGGCTCACTAATATCATTTAGTCTGTGATAGGTTCCTTCTTTGTCAGTATCTGGCAGTCCTTTTGAGATGTAAAGAATATGAAAGAAGTATAAAATAAAAACATCTACTCAGAAGCTGAATAGAGCAAAAGCATTTTGGTAGCTGTTTTGCCATTCAAAAATCTTGCCTTTCCACATGTCAGCAGCTCATCAATATTTTCCGACAGTGGTTCTGTGCTCCAGAAAGTCCTGTCCCCCACTGCCTTCAGTGTTGATTGATTGATTTAGCTTGTCAGAGGCTAACAAGACTTAATGTTTCTTCCATTGCCTTAAAGCAGATCAGCTTCTCTCAAAATCCCACCTTTAATAATGAAATCCTAATGCTTCAGGAAGGCTTATGATCAATCTCACCTAATTCTACAATATAAGCTTTTATATCTGAGCTAGTCATATTACACTCACTCTAGTAAAAGAAAAAAATGAGAGAGTTTATAGGGAATAATTCTTCTGACCTCTTTTAGATATCTGCCTTATGCTTAAATAAATCATGTCTAGGAGTGACATTTTCACTCTCATTGATTATAAAAGAAGTCTAGACAAAAAGCTCAAAGATAGACACTGTTGACATCTACTTCTGGTCAGTCCAGTCCTACCTCTGGTTCCAAGTGCACTTTTACAAAGACATCAGTGATAAAACTTATTGTCTCACTCTAACATTTTAGGTCCAAGCACAATTTATCAGTATGGTGGACCCTTTATATATTCCTTTTCTAATTGTTTTCTATATTTACAGTTACTGTGCTGAGGAAGCTTCT
>NW_010408814.1:83555-88990 GCF_000710305.1 Buceros rhinoceros silvestris | reverse complement strand
GGGAAGGTGGGGGAGGGGAGGGGTGTTGCCTGGGACTGAGTGAGCTCTGGGGATGGAGGGAAGGGGGTAGAGATAGAAAGTGCAGCATCCCAGGTGATGCAGATAATCTCCTTTAATCTCCTGCTCAAAATAACCCAAAGTCAAGTAAAGGAGGGATTATATGGCCTAAGCCACTGTTATTGCCGGGGTGTAACAGACTTAGGTTGCATCAGAAGGACTGCTGAGGAGGAAGAGGAGCTGCAGCAAATACTGACCTGATGGAAAAGCCTCCCAGCAAGGGTGGCTGGGTGGGCTGGAGACTGCCCTGGGGTAGTCCCAGGACAGAGGGGGCTGCAGGGTTGGCAGCTGCTGACAAAATCAGGAGCCTATGCAGTCCTGGTCCCGGGGAGGAGACTCTTAAATGCTCACTTGTCACCTTGGCATTACCGATGGTTTATTCTTAGTGCAGGATCCAAAGCACTTTAGAGCCATTAATTATCCTAATGGGGAAGCAGTGACTATCAAACCCATTCTACAGATGAGAAACAGCCCATGCAGAGGCAAATGACACATCAGGTGCTGGGAAAGGGCTAGAGCAAGGTGGTCAGTCCCTTTCCTTCCAGCTCCCTCCAGTTCTAACAGGACTTCCCTTACATCCTCAGATGTGTGTTTGTGGCAGCCATGAGGCACTGGTAGGCTGAAGGCATCTCCTACCCTTTGCCAAAAAGCCACGCCAAGGCTTGGCTGCTGTGCTGCCGCCAGAGAAAACTGATTTGCAGAGTCCTATTCATCAGCTCCTGGCGATGCCTACAAGATAGCGGCAGCTCAGCGATGGTGTGAAGCAGGATTGCAAGGGGAGAGAGCAGAGCATGTTCATTTTAATGAGCTTGTCCCTGCCGAAAGCAGAGAGAAAGCGAGAGGCCAACCCGGTTTAATAAACTCTAGCATGCAGATTTAATCAGATGGATCATTGTTCCTCTGCACAGAGATGAATATATTAAAAAAGATTCAAACTTTTCCCCTTTGTTTTTCATTTGTGTTATGTGCTGTGGTGTGATAAAACATCCTGGGGCCGACTTGCAAGGCAATAAAAGAGATGGTGAAGCACAGGAAGGTGTTCATCCATGCGAGCGAGCCCAGGCACTATGGGGATGGAGGCTTCTGCCAGGCAGGCCTTGAATTGAGGGGCTGTGGCCTCCTCAGCCCCACAGCAAAAGCTCAGGGGAGATGTGATTATGGGGTCTGACCTACATCAGCTGCTTTTCAGATCTCCAACACCAAGCCTTGACAGTGCAGTAAGGTTGTGATCTGAGCTGGCTAAGAGGAGTTTAAGTTCAGTGATCAAAGCTGTCCCTGGTCAAGTTTGAGACCTCCATCTCACTACACAAATGTCTGAGCATATCCCCATGCTCCTGCCCCAGGAGAGAAAGAGGGACTGACCCAGTGCCACCCTTTCTGCAGGGTGACGTGCTGGTGGTGTTTTGGGGTTAGCTGGCACCTGCCTTCAAGGAAATGGTGCAAAAGGACAAAGTTTCCTCTGGTTTCTCTTCTCACCAGGAGTTGCTTCATCACTGCCTCTGCTTATGCCAGGCAGATCGGAGTGGAGTGCTGGGTGCTGCTTATTAATTTAGAGAAACTAAAGGGCCCTGGTGGCAAAGCTGCAAACTCTTGCATGCATGGCAGCAAGATGAGGGCTGTGTTACAGGAGGGAGCAGGACTCTGCCACTGCTCGCTGGCTGAATGCCACATCACTGTGCCTCTGCCTGTCCCTGGGGACGGTGGGCATTGCAACGAGGCACAGGCAGATCTGGATCCAGCACAGGAAAGAGCAATCTGGGTCTGCAGGCAGTGCAGGTAGGATCGTATCGGTGTGTGCCTCAGTAGTGCATGGCTCTGGGCTTGCAAGCCTCTTGCTACGTGGGTGTGAATAAAGCTGGCTTAGACAAAATACTCTTTTGTACTAAATCCTGGTCAGACCACCTGGAGCTGTGGTCAAGGATAGACCTGGGGGGCCCTCCAAGCTGCCTCCATGGAATTCACCTCCTTTGCCCTGCCCAAACTTGTCCTTGCCCAAGCCCTTGGTTCAGGCATGGGCTTAATAACCTCCAGCCCTTGCTTTGGTCAGTCTTTTCTGGCCCATCAGGCTGTGTGCCACCCTAAGACGTGAGGAACTGGCTCTACGGGGCTGGGACAGGGCACCCAGTTGCGTTGCGGTATGGTGAGACAGCCCTCCGGAGGAGAGACAGTCTCCGGGGCAGGTTACACGTGGGCGTTTGGGTAAAGACAGCCCAGAAGCATTTTTGGCACAAGGCTACAGGTCCCCCTACCACAGACCAAGGCTGTGCCTGACAGGTTTGCAGGCTGGCCCTCAGAGAGAGCTTGGGTTTGTGGTGAGAATCCAGGAATTGCTCTGGGCTTAGTCTCCACCTTCCTTCAGGACAGATCACCTCCACCAGTGACTGCGGGACGGTGGTATTTGGAGGAGGGAGAACTGGTATCTCCTACCTTTGGAAAGATTGCTTTAAATTTTGTCATTGACCCGTTTACTGAAAACTCAGTTATGGCCACTTGGTGTTAAATATCACAAACTTTGCCTTCTAACACACCCCCCATGCTACTGCTTCATTACTTCATCCATTACTGTTTATAGACACTAATAAATAATCCTATTTTCATTCCTACCATTGTTCAAGTGGTCATTAATTGTGGTTTATACGCTGTCTTTGTGTATTTGTGTACGATAGCTTCTCCATGATTCCTTGATTAACTGTGATTGATTGTGTATTTTAAAATCAATTAAAAGTTTCAACGCTAAAAGGTAGAGTCTTTAGCAGTAATGCTCCGAGACATTGCCATTTATAATGGAGCTATTATAGTGCTGGGATCCATTAGTGTGGCAAGCTGTGGTCTTTATTTTCCACATCTATGCAAATACGTAGGTAAGTGTGAGCACCTGAGCCTGTGTCTCCTTCGTGTGAGTTATATGACTGGAAGAGCATGTGTGGTACGGGAAAGAGAGTCAGCTTCTAACAGGGATGCTGGACCACGTAAGATGGGCTGGCTTTTGTGGACAGCCAGGTATCACCCACTCTCGTATGGGGTCCCAGGGCCCCATAATTTTCTTCCTGCCATGACAGTGTTATGTACTCGTTTTCTATTTGTAAGAGGAGCTGACTGAGCAGGGCTGCAAAGAGGGATGTGTGTCTTTCTGCGTTGCTGTTTTAGTGAGTGTGGCTGTGCCTTGGTGAGGTGGAGGTGAGGGATACATGGGAGGATAAAGGTGACTGTGAAGGCATATGTTTGTGGCTGTGCTGATAGAATGCTGATATAGCAGAGAAGGGAGAGCCACCACCTGGGCACCAGGGCATGTGCTGGAACACAAATCTCTCTGCCCTGGAACATCATGCCTGTATTATGTCAGCCGTCAGCTGCTGTGCTGGGAAAACCTGTGTCCAGCACCAGAGCAGGAGGAAATAGGTCTAACAGCACTCGCTTCGTCCTTCCTGCCTTGCCCTGTAAATCCGAGTCCTGCATGCCTGTGCCTTTAGGCACACCAGAGCATCTCTGCCTGAGCAGCTTCCCCTGGCCTGTGCCGTGAGTTAGAGGTGAGGACACCACTGAAGAAATTTTGTGCAGGTGCTCTGAGGGGGGAGCAAAATCCCCAAGAAGCCAGCAGGAAATCGGGCCCTTATAATCGATCCCCTGCTTGTCCCCCCCATCCTCCTGGGTGTCTGCTTGCTGCCATGAGCAAAGCCCTCCCAGCCATCTGCCAGCTTGGGCAGAGGATTCCCGCACACTAATCTGCTCAGAGACATTTGTCACCCACCCCTTGCCCAGCTGCCTGCTGCGGAAAATGCCTCAGTGCCCCCAGTGCAGCTGCCGGGAGCACCCGTTAGAGGAAATCACCAGTCTTGTTAAACGATGGGGGGACCGTTTTGCGCAGCCCGGGAATGGGATCGCTTTGTCGTATTAACTCACCCACTTGCACTGATGTTAATGAAATAAAGAAATATAATGGTTCCAGACTTTTAAACTTCTTATAGCTTGATTTGCATAATGGCCACTGCTACCCCGAACAGGAACTGATCTGTCGAAAAATATTGTTCCAGTCCTCTATCATTCAGCTGAATGGAAGGCGCAGATTGGCCCACAGGGGCTGTTTTTTGCTGATGGAGTGGAGTTTGCCTAGTGCTGAACATAAAAAGCTAAAATTAGGACACAATCCAATATTGTAAAAAATAAATTGGTTAAAAGTTATAGATCAATAACTGTTAACATGACTCTATTTCTCAGACAGATCGTGTTTACTGCTGCTGGTGACGTGGAGGCAGGCTCCTTCCTGCTGGCAGAAGCAACTCTGTGCTTTCCCCCTCGGAGAAGCCTGCGGCTGACAGTCAAGGCTCAGCTGTCCTGAACAACCCGGTGAGCTTACTGTGCTGCACAGAGTTTCTTGTGGAAGTTTGTCCCCCGCTTGCCTGGACTATGAAAGGGTAGTCAGGGCTGTACCCAGCACCTGGGGCTGGGTGTCAGTCCCATCTCCACCCTCCTGCATGACCCTCAGCATTGGGCTGTGAGCTCAGGAGTGATGCTGGTGCTCTGGGAGCATCCCTGTGAGAGAGATCATGCCTCACTCCTCAGTGCCCCAGATCTCCACTCTTTGATGCCCTAGAGCAAACCTCCTGGATGCCTTAGATCATTACTCCTTGATTACCTAGACCTCTGCTCCACCATGCCCTAGAACACAGCTCCTTGATTATCTAGATCTCTGTCTTTGATGCCCTAAATCTCTGCTCCTTGATTACCTACATCTCTGCTCCTCAATGCCCTAGATCTCCCTGATTATCCAGATCTCTGCTCTTTGATGCCCTAGATTTCAGCTCATCGGTGCCCTAGATCTCTGTCTGCTGCAATGACTGTGCCTCTCCCAGCAGACAACTCCTGCAGTGCTCCCAGCAATTCGAGAGCAACTGGCTGCTTTAACCCCTGTGAGGAGCAGGGCCTTGCTCTTGGCATGTGTCTGTCCCATCTGTAGTGTCAGGTAAGAATTTCTCCCCTCCACTGTGTGTATTTAAATCACAGCGCCTCTCTCCAGCAGTGTGTGTTAGGGTGTGCAGCCCCAAATGATCAGCAACGATGATGGGGATAGAGGAGAGCGAGGGAGTGGGGAGCTGGCTGAGCACCGCACGCCAGCGTGACGAGGACCCTTCTGCCCCCGTGACCATGGCCTTGCCTCCGATAGCTCATTACAGCCTGCCTTTGATCACTTGCCTCTCCCCCTCTCTACTCGGAAATGCTGGAGAGCTTTCCTCACCGCTATCATCAAAAAGGACATTTTTATTTCCAAAATATACAATGTAATTAGGACTGCAAAGGGAGAGAGCAGCCAGTCCATAAAAACACCCACTCTGCGACAGTCTCTGTCCTGACTCAGTGGGAACTGGGGGACAAAATACTCC
>NW_010408814.1:77828-83460 GCF_000710305.1 Buceros rhinoceros silvestris | reverse complement strand
TGTCAGCAGGAACAGGGCAATTTCCCAGATATTGGAAATACCCCTCAGATCCCGGCTAAAAAGGGGTTTTTCCACTGCATGAGAAGGGTTTGGTGTGGAAATGTCCTCACCTGCAGTCAAACGTGAATTGCTGGATTGGGACCCACTGCAAACACGGACTGAACAGCTGCGGCCAGCAGCGCAGAGACCCCCACCTAAACCACCGTCAGGTAAAAGCACCTTCCAACTGAATGGTCAAATATCCCACTGTCACCCACAGTCCTGCGAACCCAGTGGCTGATCTGGGACCATTTCCAGCTTCCCAGGGCCCTCTCCCTGCGGGCAGCTCGGCAGGTCCATCCCATGGCACAGGGCGGGACATGTTTGCCCCCAGCCGCCAGCCGTGGGCAGGGGCTGCCTAACAAACCAAGGTCCAGTCCTTCCCATCTCCTCAGCTGCCCCACGAAACAGCTGACATCTGAAAAATTGATGGGGTTCATTTCCTGCCTCCACGCACTTACTTGAAGCACCGGCTCTGCCATTACCAGCAACGTCCACATTAATTACTATCATAACCCAAGTACCTTTGCGTGTGCTCTCTTGCCTGGAGAGTCTGTCCCAGCAGTGACCTGCATTTCTCTCCTCTCGAGACCAACCCTGTGACTGAGATTTTCAGCAGTGCTGCCTGTAGGAGAAGAAAGCTGATGCCAGGATAGCCCCAGGGGAGGAGGACAGGCAATAGGATGGGTCTGCTGACAGGTTGTCTCTGGCCCAGGCTCAGGTGCTCACCTGGAGCACGGAGGTTTCCTTCCCCTCCTTCTCCCCTTGTCTGATTGAGCAGCAGCATTGGTCCTGCCCCATCTCTAGGGTTTGGGTTTTTCCACGTTGTGTAAATGATTTAAATGTTCACTGGGAGCAAGAGGCTGACCCCATGGCTGGGTGGTGCAAGTCCTTCCCCTGGGACTGTCTGGAGTCCTCACATAGAGTCCCTTTAGGTCTGAGCCCTGGGGAGTAGCCGTCAGCTTTCCACTAGTGAGTCCTTCTGAACAGAAACCTCCAAGTTCTATGGAAAATAATCAAGTTCTGGAAGAACGCCCAGCTCGCCCTAAACAAAGCTCCTAGGGGATAGGGACAGTCCATTTGGGTCTGCTTTTGAGTGTTGTGTGGGCTGCAGACAGTTAAAACCTCACCTCCTTTGCACAAAATGCTGATAATCCAGTGTTAAACGCAAGCATGCCTTAGACTGTGAAAGGACGTGCATGAAAGAGATAAAACACTAGAAATTATGAGGCTATGGGATCCAGAAACTTGAAGAATCCTCAGTAAAGCTTCTTTGACATGGACTGAATAGCATCCAACCCAGGTATGACACAGCCTAGTCAAAAGCCTGACCAAAACTGTACTTTGAATACACCGACATCAGGACCTGGGGAAGGCCGACAAGTACAAGAGAACACAACCTTCATTCAGCATACTTCATTCCTGCCTTTTGCTGTTCACCTCAAAACCTCACGGGAAACACCAAGCCTACAAACAATCGGCAGCAGCTGCCCAGAAAAAGGCCCATGGATTATACCAGGTCATGAGCTGAACACCAGGAATCCATGTTGCATCAAGAGGCAGACAGTGCCCTGGGATATACAAGCTGCAGTGTGGCCTACAAGCCTCACAAAATCATCTTTCTTGTCCGTTCAGGGCTGGTGAGGTCTCTGCTGGAGTAGATTCTGGTATTGGTAGCTCATATCAAAAATGAGGTGGTGCTGCCGCAGGCAGCGCGGAGGAAACAGCATAATCTGAGGTCTACAAGACATGACCTACAAAGGAAGATTGAAAGAACTGGGTTATTTAGCCTAAAAGAGATGATGGTAGAAGAGATGTGATAACAGTCTTCAAGTGCTTAAAAGGCTGCTGCCAAGGGGAAGAGAGTAATCTGCTTTTTATGTCCATGGTGGACTGGACAAGAAATAATCAACTTAAATAACAGCAAGAGAAATCAGGTTAGACATTAGGCCAAAACCAACCTGTGAAGCGTGGTGGTGGGTTCCCTGGGAGGTGGAGGGCTCTGTCAGTACAAACGCACCAACACTGTTTGGCTGCAGGGTGTCAAACATCCATGTTTGCCCCATGTGCTGGGGCAGGACTGCACCCTCTCCAAGTCCCTGTGGCACCTTCAACGTGACATCTGATGCTTCTGGACTGTCCAAAGTGAGATCACCCTGCAGCTGACTAGACGAATCCCAGACGCTTTGGCTTGTGAGAATATCCGAGATTACAAAATTTGATTTTTTGTGCTAGATTGGGGGCACAAGTCAACATTTTGGATTATTTTTCTTGCAGTAAAGAAATACTTCAAAATGTTTTTTTTTTCCCCTTCCATCTTTCAGCGACTCTACTGCAATACAAACAAAAAGTGGAGCATCCCAGCCACGCTGCATGGGTGAGCTGAAATAACACTAACCAAATGAAACCTATTGGTAATGTCCTGGCTGAAATCATCAATGAAATCAACCTCTCCCCTCCAAACAAACAGATGGAGTTGAATCACCAGTTTCTGAGTGAATAGACTTGTCTTGAGATGTTTTTCAATCAACCAGAGGACTGTTACTACCAGGGAGGCAAAAGGAAAACAAAAAAAGTGCCCCTTCCAACCTAGGTGTGCCCCCACCAGGCAGTGGCCAGCATGGGGATCCACCAAGGTGTCCAGGAGCAGCTCGGTCCACTGCCACTCGGCAGCGCCTCCTCCGCACTGCTGAGCGTGCGCCTTTAGGCTAAAGATTAAGAGATTCTACCTTCTTGTGAGAAATTATTATTACCCCTGGATTCCAAGAGCAATCCTTTATCTTAAAACTTGCCTCCTAATTCATTTTATATTTACCCATAAAATCTTGGCCGGGGTGTCTGAGAGTTGCAGAACTTGGAAAGGCCAAGCTTTAAATGCAGCTGACTCAGCAGAAGTTAGGTTGATTGAAGCAATGCCTGTTTGAGTGTACTCCACTCATAGGCAGGATTGAAAACGAAGCAGCAGAAACTGGAGTCTCCCCCAGCTTCGTTTTCTCCACAGGCTCTTGGCTGTGTGCAGCAAACCTTGCTGCTGACCCACAGGGCTGGGGCTGGTGGAGGAGAGCAGAAGGGAGCAGGCAGACTCCCTGCGGTGTATCCCATATTCTGTTGACTTCGAGTTTAATACACCTGAGATGAGAGTCAAAAAACAGGAAAAAGGAAAAAATATTGAAAAAAAAATGAGCCTCACTGCCCAAAATCAGTCTCAAGAAGGGGACTGGGGATGCAACTAACACTCAGCTTATTAAAATATCACTCTGGTTCTCCACAGGGTGCTCTAGGACAACAAGCCCTGCCCAGGAAATATGGTCCCAGCTCCCTCTCATACCGCTACAGGGGCGCGCTGGCTCTTGGACTCATTTTAAGAGCCCACAGTGCCAAGCCTGCTTCTGCCTTTCTTTTCCCGCGTTGCGATCGCCTTAGTTGTGCCTGTGGCTTCTGGACACAATGGCAGTGTGACCTGCTTGGTCAGGTTCATGGAGGGGTGCTGTCCCAAGCAGCTCTTGCTGGGGAGATCAGCGGCTCCTCCACAGTGCTCGAGCCTGGCCTTTGCCTCAGGCTCTCTTCCTCACCCAAGAGCTGGAGCTGAAAGACATTGGGTCATGGAGGATGACCAAGCTTCCACACCAATATAGCACTGGGGATTGCAGTCACAGGCGGACCAAAGATTCCTTTACTTCAAAGAAAAATTCATTTTAGGCTCAAGGGAAAACCAGAAAAGTGCTGCAAGTTGACCATCTTCTCATAACTTGGAGTGTCTGCTTCTGATGTCCTTGCTGTTATAAGGCATTTGAGTGACAGCCAGGCTATGAAATACAGCCAAGGCTTTTTGAATTGACAGCTTGTTCCATGTAGAAGCAAAGCCCGAAAGACAGTCCAGAGCTGCTTAGCAAGAGCAGGCTAATAGCTATGTACACAGCGGAAACCTAACGAGAACACCAGTCTCTCCTACTCCAGCTTCATTCAGACAGCCAAGAATACAGAAGTGAGTCAATTTGTGTCTGATGGCCATAATCTACATGCCAGTGGAGATGCTCAGAAGGAATAATACCATAAATTGGCAAGGTGGCAGCTGCATTCTTCAGCTCCAACAAGAGCTGGTCATCCATAATCCAGCAGTATCAAAGACCGGTACTTCAGCTCCAACGTTATTTCCACCTATAACGTATGGGTGGAAACGCTTTAAATTTGCCGGCAGCCCCAACAGATGTGTCACTGCTGCCAAGAGCCAGACGGTGATCCAGGGGTATGAAATGCAATTAATTACTGCAAATGCTGAAAATCATCATCTGAATCATAGGGATTCAAAGCTCCTCAACCCCCAAGTCCTCTGAAGATGGTGAGCGTGTGCCTGAGACTTGCTTCTGTCATTGTAATCAATGACCTGTTCAAGCTGGGCAGCCCCAAACCTGCATTTTGGGCACCCTGCTCCTGGGCTGGAGGTGGGGAGGAGCTTGCACTAGGCAGTGATTTGGAGCCAGCTCTGGCACAAACCAAAGCGTGGTGCCTGTTGGGCTTGTGCTGCAGGGGCAAAACACAGGACCCTGCTGTCTTCTCCATGCATGGGATTTTCCTCCAACCTGCTGGCATGACCATAAAACCAGAAGGAAACCTGCCAGCTCCCCTTCTTCCCTTGGGAGCCGGGAAGGAGGGTGGGAAAGGCGCTGTGAGTCCCCAGTAACTCACGCCCGCTGCCGCCTGCTTGCAGGAGCACCCCATCAGCCTCGCCTGTCATTGCCAATGCGAGTTTGCCGCCACCACACCAATCCCCACGAGAGATAGCGCGGCGTTATCTTCACCCTGCCGCTCATGCCGCCGCTGCTGTATTTACCGGGGAGCAACTCATGTGGGGAGATAACTTTCCTCCAGAGCCACATCCTGCCTTCCCCTGCGCAACGCGGTGGGACTCCGGCTGTCACGGGGCTCCGATATCCTTCCCGGGGGAACGTGCCTGGGTGCAGGCGGCGGTTTGCTCGCCCTAGGGTGGCCCACAGTGTGGTGTCTGCAGGGAGAGGAGCAGTGAGTCCCTGGTGAGGACCTTCTTTTTTTTTTTTTTTTTTCCCCCTTTGCAGGGAAAATGGGGGGATTTGAACCCCCTGGGCCTCCGAGAATTGTGCAGCGTTATTCATGTAGCAGCTAATGGAGCTCACTCAATCCATAAAGATTTTAAGTCAGGGGTTTGATGTTAATTATGGACCAAAACATTTAATAGCCTGTTACACTTCCATGAGGCATTTTTTTAATTAAAAAATGATATATTGCACAAAAGGGAAAAAAAGGGAGAGGAATAATTGAAGATTGTTTTATTCCAGAACAACCTGAGGCAGGGAAGGCAGCGAGGCGCTGGCGTGTCAGGGAACACGATGGCAACACCACAAGTGAGCTGGCGATGCGGGAAGATGGGGAGGCAGCAGCCGCTTCCCTCTGAGAGGTGGTGCCCAGGGGAAGGGGAGAACAGCCTGGCCAGAGGCAGGTAGGTGGACATCCAGGTCAGCCTTCTGGCCACCACGTTGGCTTACCCTCACCTGTTGAATCATTTGCTTGTGCTGCAGAAGACTTTGTTTCAGTCCCTCTTTCTGAATCTCTATCAGCT
>NW_010408814.1:75872-77632 GCF_000710305.1 Buceros rhinoceros silvestris | reverse complement strand
GAAAGAGGCTAAACCCCTGGGGTGGCAATAGTCCAGAAGAGGTGAGGGACTAAGAAAAATCTGACATGCCTTGCTCTGATGCTACACTGTTTTTCATTCAATATTTAAAGACAGGGCTGAGCAGGGGTTGGCCTGAGATGCATTCAAATAGTCTGTGCAAAATAAAAGGTCTTCAGCAGAGCAAACCAACACAGTGGTTTGTGCCCATCCGCTGGCAGTCCACGGCCAACCCAGGAAGGAGCAGCTCTGGGTGTTATTTATCGAACTCAACACAGGAGGAAGAGAAGTGGGATGGAAACGTGGCCCAGGGCTGCTCAGGAAAATCTAGGATGAGTGCTTAGAACTGGAAGTAGCAGGACTATGAACCCCAAGTCCCTGGCCATGGATGGTTGTCCACATCCTCCTGCATCTCCAGCTCTGCGCCTTGCTGTTGTTCACACCCTCCAACTCTACAATGGGAATAATGTTATTCCCTCCTCACAGGGTTTTGAGATGCTCAGTTACTATGGTGATGGAGCCATAAAAGTACAAAGATAGCAAGAACAATAATAATATCAGACATGGTAGGAGCCAAATAATTGCATTTAGGGCACGTACGCAACACAGAAGGGAGAGCCACCTCCACGCACCACAGCTCTGAAACCCTGAACACAAAACTTTTGTTACACCACTGGGCACACAGCCTACTTAAAGGATTAATTTCCAATTCCTGCAACATCCGCCCAAATACAAGGAGTGGCCACCAATGGCCTCAGCAGGACTGGTCCTATCTCTCCCCAGAGCCAGCCAGGAAGAAAAGGGAGCAGTGGGAGCGAAGGCCCCTCGCCAATACAGGAATCAAATGCTCCTCGCACCAGCGCTGTAACACAAGATCCCCACAGATGTTTGGCCACCCCATTGTTTGACCAGCTGAGCGCTTCGCTGCCCAGAGCAGTGAGCGTGCCCAACACACAACTCTGCTTGCGGCTGGAGCCTTTGTCTCTGCCGAGCGTAGCGCTCGCCTCATTATTTTTTTCCATTTATGGGGTTTTTATTGAAAAAAAGGTATAACATCTGTGGCTGCTTAATAACACCTGCGTGCAACAAGGCTGCTTTTCAGCAGCGATTGTCACAGCGTTCTCATCTGGGCAATGCTGAGCCGGTGCTATGTGGCCTCCGCTGAACTGCTCAGGCAAGAATGATCCTTGGAGGGCATGTAATTAACAGGCAATGCAAAACAAGATGCCGTGAAAAAAAATATGAGAGACATTCCTTCCAACAAGGGGAAAGCTTGGAGATGAGCAGGTGATGAGTTTGTACTGCCTCTTCTGAAGAACCGCCTGCTGGCTCTCGCATGGGGAGCTGGGCTGCCACCCCAGCTCTGCTGTTATGGTCAGAGGAGGTGCAGAGGGAGCTGCAACATCGTGGGCAGTGTTTGCACCCCAGCTCTAGCCCAGATGCTGCCTGCTCCCTGCTGACAGCACGGGCAAGGCTTGTCCCCCACCTTACACGAACCCTTTACAGCAGCATGTGCCACCAGCAGTGACTTACTGCTCTGGTATTTGCTGAGCCCAAGGGGGCTGTCGACAGTGTGAATACAAACTGCCCTTCTGCCATTTACACAGCAGCTCTGTGACAGCTGCAGGGACCTGCCATCCACATCCATGCTCTAACGAACATCTGCACATTTGCAGCATCCTAGATGAGGGCTGGGAGATGTCACCATCCATGCTGCCGCACGAAGCATGAGTGGCTGCTGCAGGACCGGGATTCCCAACCAG
>NW_010408814.1:71113-75812 GCF_000710305.1 Buceros rhinoceros silvestris | reverse complement strand
CTGCCGCACGAAGCAGGAGTGGCTGCTGCAGCACCGGCATTCCAAGCCTGCCAGCTGTGGACCTTGCCACAGCAAATGCAGAAGGCAGCAGACGCCCCTGAAAGCCCAGAATCATGAGGTCTGGAGCCTCAGCATCCCCCAGGTAGTAAGAAGATCCTTAAGCTCATTGCTGGTGTTGCCACCCAAATCCTCATGAGTTTGATGGCCTTGAGCGCTGAGGCAGCTCCTACTGCAAGCTGCCTCCTTGCAGCATCTCCTGGGGTTGCTGCGCAGGTGCTGGCTGTAACAGTTCGGCTGTTCAGAAAGCACAAAGCAGCCTGGGAGGCTTACAGGTGCCTCTTTACACTCATGACAAAGCTGCTGGTAGCACAAATGATCAAGGAGCAGGGGGGACAGAGCTCCAGCTGTGCCCAGGCTGAGTTGTCTTACTTGCAGGAGCCTCCCTGCACAAAGCTGGAGGAGGTTTCATCCACTCCTCACAGCTCTGGAAAGTTCAGGATGTCCTCAATCTCTCTTCTGACTGTGCAATGGTAAATAAATAAAATCCTGTTCCCTGCTGATCTTGGTAGTGGAAACGGGGCTGCTGGGGCTGCAGACACCCAGCCTTCCCTGGGCTTTGCCAGGGCTGGCAGGTAGAAAGCAGGGGCCAGCAGAACGGTTTGGCCAGGAAATAAAGCAGCAGCAGTGAAACATTTCCATGTCCAGCCCTTTGTCACTGCAGCTTGGTAATACCCCCGAGCGACACGGGGTGTTTGAGCAGATGTCCTCCTTGCGCATCCCCAGTGCAGCCCCTGCTGCTCTTCCCTCCAGCACAGTGAGCTTCAACGTCAGCCCCCTCGCTCGTTCAAGCATTTGGGCTATGAATTACCCTCATTTCTCAGAGTACATTAAAAAAATCAATGTAATTACACAGCAAACATTAATTATGATCAAAAAATGCAATTGAGAGGGATTGATCTGGAGGAGGCCTGCAGCTAGCCACCATATAGCAATAGCTCATTCCTTTGTGAGCAAGAAGACTTGAAAACTCTTCAAATCATAAACATGTTAGTCCTTTTAAAAAGAGCCAACTAATAAAATTATATTTCGTAGAATCATAGAATCATAGAATGAGTTGGGTTGGAAGGGACCTTACAGATCATCTAGTTTCAACCTTCCTGCCATGGGCAGACACCTTCCACTAGATCCGACCTTGGGTGGGTGGGATGGCTTTGGCACACTGGGGACATAACCCCTGCAGGCACTGGGAGGTTGGTCAGGACTTGGTGTGGCTGGTGGAGGATATGAGACAATAGGAAGCGAATTGATTATCTCAGCTTGGTAACCCCAAGGACATGCCTAATCCTGCTTGGGGTGCTGGTGAAACCTCATCCCGGCGGTGGGAGAGAGAGAGACTTGCATAGAGGTGAACTCTATGCAGATGCTTCTTCAGTTAGTTGTTCAGGGCTCCCACACACCCTTTATAGCCTGCACCGGCTTTCAGCCAACCTTGCTCTTAGGAAGCTTTTCCTCAGCAACTAACCCTGCAGCCTCTTGGCTGCAGTTTAAGCCTATTACTGCTTGTCCAACTCTCAACCAATTGATCACCGTCATTTTTATAACTGCCTTTTCCTCACTGGATGAATGTTACGCATCCCCCGCCTTCAGTTGTCTCTGTCCTGGAGGACAGACCCAGCTCCTTCAGTCCATCTTCCCAGGGCATGTTTTCCAAACTCTCTGACCTCCCTCAATTTGTCTGAATCCCTCTTGAAGTTGTGATGGCCAAACCTGGAGATGTATGTCTCCAGCTGATGCCTCGCTAGCACTAAATAGAGCCAAATAAATTACCTTGTTGTCTTCTATCTGAAACTATTAATACATCTGTGAGAAGATACGCCTTTTCTTTCCCTTCCTAAAGCATCAGGTTATTGTCTGATGCTCAGTTTGAGGGCTACTCCTTGAACCTCAGCCACTCTCTTGCTGGCTTACCAGTTCTTCCCCATCTTATATCTGCGATTTTGATATTGCCTTTCTAAGTGAAACACTTTGCACTTGACTATATTGAATTTCAGGGTATTGATTTCTGGCCATTTCTCCAATTTATCAAGATCATTTTGCTCTGAGGAATCTTGCAGCAGTTTATCTTGTATCTGCTGTGTTGACAAAAGGTCTTCAGTCCTCCGAGCTATCAAGCCAGGACTTTGTGTTAGTCCTTAAAATAGTCAGAAAGAACCACATGGGAGGCATGGAGACGGTGGAGGATGGAGGTGTCAGGCTGGCTCACACAGAAACAGCCCCACGCTGCCATCTCAGCCAGGCAAGGCACAGAAGCAACAGGAGGAGATAGAACAAGCATGACGGAAATGCTAATGGGTCCCTGAGGGTGACAGCAGGGAGACCTGCTGAGAGGTGCTGGGAGCCTGCTGTAGCCCTGGGGACAGCCCTGGAGCTGGCAGGATGGCAGGGAGGTGAGCACTGGGATTTATTGTGCTCTCTTCAGGTTAGTGTGTGATGAGCCACCCTGCTCCCACCCAGGGGCTTGCCAGCAGACCACAAGAAGCCCTGCAGAATCAGGCCTTAATGGGGCTATTCAGGGATAGCAAAAATTGGACTAAAATGGAGATAGAAGTCTCCCAGGCTGTGCACAAACCAGGTCAGATGTTTTTATTGTTATTATTATGCTCAGAGGTTGGAGTGCTCCACTGTTTAAGGCAGGAAATGGAGATAGAAGTCTCCCAGGCTGTGCACAAACCAGGTCAGATGTTTTTATTGTTATTATTATGCTCAGAGGTTGGAGTGCTCCACTGTTAGGCTTGGGAAGCCTCTGCTTGTCCCAGGATGGGAGGAACAACTCCTAACCCTTCTGCTTGGGCACACTGAAGAAGCACAAGGCTTTGGGGGAGCATTACGGATCTACAACAGCACCCTTCTCCCTCTGCTTCACCCACCAGCTTGCCAACAGCACCTTCCCCTGCCTCCTCCTCCTGCACCCTAGGTCAGACTGAAGTTCAGCCAACAATTACCCAGATACTGGGGGGAACTTCCTAGAAAACTTTGCAAAAAAGCACCTCCTGCAGAGCTGCCTTCTGATAAGTTCCCGTTCTTCCATGGAGGGCAAGCAAAACGACTGAGCTTCAGCTGCAGGCACGGTGGGAGGGCTGGGGAACGCATCGGGAGAGAGATGCAAACAAACCTGGGGAGGGGGCAAAGCATAATGGAGGGGCTGGAATAGCGGTGAAAACAGTTTCCTTGGGAAAAGGCTGGCAAGGCTCAACTGGAAAAGGGACAGCAAAGGAGAGATGGGAGAGCTCCTCTAGCCTTGGAGACCATGGGGAGAGAAGAGAGAAGAGGAGTGGGGTTCAGGTGAAGCTCCAGCAGCCATAGAAGCTTGCCCTGGCCCTTGACACGGTAATGATGCAGACACAGATGTGTGACAAGCCCTGCTCTGCACACACTTTAAAATCTAAGTAGCTTATGAATAAGTAATAATCCCTTATTCCCAGTGCCATAATCTATATTTAATTAAGAAACTAACTAAACGGTGGCAGTAAAAGGGGCTGTGTGGAGAAATGGAGAAAGAAACACTGTCAGATAAGCTGCAGTAAGAACAGAAACAAACAGCAGCCTCAGCAGCAGAGCTGCAATCTCCAGCTTGGCCACAAACGCGAGTCAAGCTGACCTGCAGAAGACATGTCTACAGCACAGTCTGCCACAATCATCAGCTTCTTAGGTCAACAGGTGAGCTGACGGTTGGCCAACAGGAACGGAGTCATTCACACGCAAACATGAATTTTCCCTCCTGTTCAGTCCTGGTAGTGATGCTGGACTTATGTGTTGGAAGCAATGCACCAAGGTGCCAAAGCAGCCCATGCCCTGCATTTGGCAGCACCCAAAGCAGTCACGACAAGCTTGGTGCCTGCATCTTACGACGTTTCTGTGCTAAAGCATCCTTGGCCAGGATGCTCCAAATGGCTTGCACTGGCAAAGGGCAGGAAGCCCTGCTAGCTGACTAGCACTCAGCACTGGCATGTCGGAGTGATCCACACTGTGAGACTGGAAGGG
Organism: Buceros rhinoceros silvestris; assembly: GCF_000710305.1. NCBI lineage: Eukaryota > Metazoa > Chordata > Aves > Bucerotiformes > Bucerotidae > Buceros > Buceros rhinoceros. Next base: position 71,771 of record NW_010408814.1, on the reverse strand, counting down.
GCCATGCCAGGAGAGTGCTGGGCCAATGCCCAAAGCATGTAGAGATGTTCACATTATGTATGCAGGAGTTTGTCAGCGCAGGCCAGAACTTCTGGCAGTGCTCTGCTGGATCCCTTAATGCACCCTAGGGACCACCGTCCTTCTCATCATCACCTCAGCACACATGGGCAGTAGCTACTTTTCAGAGGTCTTTGCCAACTTGGAGCCAGTGCCAGGCCAAAGACTGGAGTTTGGCTTTTCTCCTGATCTCCATGCTAAGAGTATTGCGGATAGTGCTGATGTCAGCTCTGATCAACCTCCACTTTGGACAAGAGAGAAAAAACCAGTGCTGTGGCCACAGGCAGTCCAAGTACTCTGCATCTGTATCCAGAGCCCTTCCAACACCACCGAAAGCACTTTCCAGCTACAGCCCCAACCTTTCCCACCCGGCATCTTCCACTAGTTCCCAAAAGTAGCACCACAGCCTTGCTCCATTAACTATATTTTGCTTATCATTTCACTCACGGGGTCTGCAGGTGACAGATGCCCCTCTGCTTCCTTGTCTTGTCAGCAGAGGAGCACATTTTAAAGGCTGGGTTAAAGAAAAAACAAAATCTCAGTTCACATACTATACAATATAAATAGACCGTCTGGTTTTTAAATTGAAAAACAACAATAA
>NW_010408814.1:60412-70997 GCF_000710305.1 Buceros rhinoceros silvestris | reverse complement strand
CAAAATCAGCCTTATTACCACTGGGACAGATTCATTTTTACCGAAAGAACACAAATATTTTTCAAGCTGCTTTTGAGCTTCTGAAGTTGCTAATGTCCTGCTGCTTCCCTTCAGCTCTGTCCCGGGGAGCCGCAGGAGGCACAGAGCCACCGCAGGGATGGGGAGAGTCGTGTGGGCAGTGCAAAGCGGGGACAATCCCTTCGGCTTTGGGGGAGGCTCAGCCAAGCTTCAGGGAGAGAGATGCCAGCAGTTTTTAGTCACACTGTCTTCCTCTAACTGCTCTTTTACAGCAGGGTGATAGGAGGTCTGGAGAACCCGGTGGCTTGGCCTGGGTGAAGCTGGGGATGGGACAGGCTGTGTCGCAAGGGGCACAGCGAGTCAGGTAAGTTTGCATTTCAATTCCAATTAAGCAACAGGGAAAAGTACAACTTCCAGAGATGACCTGGTGAGCCCAGAGTCTGTGAGCACGCAGCGGGCACCTGACACTCTGACAGTACTGTGCCGAGAGATGTGGTCCATGGCAGCTTGGTGGGCAGGAGTACAAGCTGCAGGAACTTCGTAGATTTGGGTTATCAAGCTGAGATATCTCCACCTCGCTGTCCCACCAGAACCGTCACACTGCCAATAGCAAGGTCCAGAGGTGTGCAAGGAATGTGCTGAGGGGCCTGCAAAGCCTGGAAGTAGAGGGATGGGATCCCCCAAACTGTCTGCCCTCCACCCCTTGACCAGAACAAGCAACCAGAGCAGGAAGATGGGTCTGCAGAAATTGCCACGGGGCTCAGGGCGCATCTCAGTGGGATGAAGAGCATTGCCACCAGGCATCAGGGCTGGGAGAGAGCACAGCAACCAAGCACAGGAAGGGGATAACCATCACTCCTGCAGAGTGCTGCCTCTGAGGCCAGGTTGCACTTAAGAGTGGTGAGTTGAGATTTATGCCCTGCAGGAACATCATTCTGGGCACCACAAGGAGTCCAAGGGCTGTCCAGAGCGTGCAGAGCAGGCTGAGTTCTCCTACAGCACAGACATGTGAAAGGAAAATGAAGGCAACCCCATGCCAAGGTCCTGAGATCTTTCTTTCCTCTCTTCCCAGGCCTTAGTACAGTGAGATCACCAAGAGCCAAGTGCTGGCTGTTAAATCTAATCTGACACATACTTCAGGAACATCGTGGAAGTCAGCAACATGCTGCAAAGATGGCCACCAACCCAGAGCCAGGAGCATGGCGTGAGCAGTGGGAGACTGGAACCAGTGCAGCTAATGCTATTTTATCCAAGTTTCAGACCCTGAATCAGGGGGCTGGACAGCGTTAGCCATTAGTGATCTGGAGCCAGCACCTGAATGACTGCAGAAGGAACTCACACCTGCTGGATCCCTGCCTGGGCACTGCTTCAGGCACAGCTGCCAGCAGGCTCATGTCCTGTGATACCATCAGAACAAGTGACGTGGGACTGACAGTGTCCCACAGCCTGGCCACACCAGCAGTTGCCCTGACCACACCACTGGAGTGGCCATACCCTTAGAGATGGGGCTACAAGGGTCTTCTCTCTGCCAGAGTCTGAGCGTGGCTGCTGGGGAGGAAGCATGAACTTTTAAGGCTGACCTACCAAGTGATGTTAACTGCTCCATGCTGGAAATCATCCTTCTGAGTGCAGTGCACAGATTCAAATGTTACAGAGACATAAGAAAGGTGCAGCCTTGGAGATGGTGGAGAAAGGAGAGGAACAAAAACAATTTACTAATGAATATATTATGTAGACATGTCATGCCTCTTGCCTGCTGGCATGGATTAATATCCATAAATCAAAGAGGAAGGGACTGTTTTTAATGCTGGAGATGGAGGCTGCTCCTCAGAAAATTGCTAAGGGGGCATTAATGAGGAGAGACATCTGGGAATGGCTCCAGGTGCACTGGCTGCATGCACGGGAAATTCTGCAGAACCATTGTCAGCGAAAATTTATTCCTGTACTGTGGATGCATGTAGTCCATGAGGACAAAAGTGTGGGGAACATGGGTCCCCATATGGAGGTGCTGGTCAAGCTCAGGAGGATGGATGGTCCCTTGGTTCTCTGCTCCACAAAATAGCTCCTTGCCTTCCTTTCTCCAGGCCTGGGCTTGCGCACCAGGAAAGCTGGCCCAGCTTTTGACTTTGCTCAGCAAGAAGGTCCACATGGACTAAGCGACAAGACAGTCTGAGTCTGTGAAAGCCAGGAGCCCAAACTAAGGTGGAGCATGCTATTACATCCATCCTGCCTCTGCTGGGCATGCAGTCACCAGAGACAGGAGTCAGGGACAGTTGTTACCTGACAGCCACCACACCTGCTGTGACCCAGAGGATAGGGAGCTGCACCTCTTCTGGCTGTTTAAACGGGCACTGGATTGGCTAGAGATAAGGGTAGCCTCCTGGTGCTAGAAGGAGCCCTCCAAAGGGGAAGGAAGGAGCTCTGATGATACATGGAAGGGTAAGAGGGCAGAGGCTCAAAGCATGGAGCATCTGTCTATGACCCCACATTTGATTTCTGGATCCCACCCTGAGGTTGGCTGGTTGGTATCTGGGCAAGAGGCAATTGTTGAACAGGCACAAGCCCCAACACATTCATCAGGTTCTGTCCTCCTTGGGCTATTTCTCTTTCAGCAGCACCAGGCCCCTGCCAGGATTTCAGAGGGACACTAAACTCAATGGAGATGGCACAGTGCAACCTTTCACATCCCCTGTCGGGAAGGTGGGGGGTCACTTCTGCTGTTGGCATTTTTTCCTAAGGAGAAGGTATGAGCACCAGGATTTCATAAATCACATTTCATGTGCATTTTAAAAACCCTTGAAATCTTCACTTTTTAAGAACATCGCCTTCGCCTTCTCCTCTCCCACCCACTCCATAATCTGGCGTTGGTGGCCTGTCTCCCTGGACAACCTCCTTCCACTTGCACTTGACCCACTTTAGCCATCAGGTTTAGAGCCCAGTGTGTCACCCACGGGAAGAGGCTGGATTCACAGGAGAATCGTGCAGAGCCAGGGAGCCAGCCAGGGACAAGTGAGCAGAAACAGCCTCTCCAGGAGAGAGACACCCACACCCACACACATGGGGAGAGGCGAGAAACCTGCCAGGGAGACAACTGAGAGCAAAGGATGCTAAGAAAGCATACGTTCACGGTATGAATGGATTAGAGGGAAAAGAAAACAAGGCAGCAAAGCAGAGAGGGAGGGAAGGGCACGGCAGAGAGGGGCACAGGGCAGGGGGAGGGAAGCCCTCCAGCCAGCCAAGGGAACAAATCCCACCATGGCACGGCTGCTATTTTTCAGGTTGCACTGCAAGGGAAATGTGTGATTTGGGAGAAAGTTTAGTCCTAGCAGGGGCAAATCTGCTACCAGGAGGGTGGCAAGGCATGTGGGTAGGGCAGGACAGGGAGCAGGGAAATTGCTGTCTTGGAGCAGGGTAGGGGGAGGCTTGAAGGATCTCAAGGGCTGCAGGGACTGGACTGTGCAGAGGGAAAAAGGAAGGATGGAGCATTTGGAGAGGCCTCAGCAATTCAGGGCTTATTGGAAGTGAACCCGGCTCCTTCAGGGTTCGCCTCTCATCTGATGGAGCAGTCCCAGCTGCTGACAGTGGAGCAGAAGTCGCTGCCATCCCAGGGCCCCGGCAGAGGGATGGAAACCCCAAGAACGAGATCCAGAGGGTTGCTACAAGCAAACTCATGCGGCAACATGACAAAGCCATGCTGGGGCCGAGCTCACAGGCAGACAGGCTTAGCCCTCAGAGGGCAGGGAATTGCTGCCTGTCTGTGTCTCTCTCTGTTTTCCCTGATTTTATTGTGTTTTGTTTAATTGAATCACACACACACATGCACACAAAGCCCCAACTCGTAGTGTAAAGTCTGTAAGGAAGCAAGCAGCAAATTAACGTTCCAGGAGGAGCAATGCTGAGCAAACACATGACACTCGGCACGAGCTGCAAGCAGGAGGGAGGGAAGCGGTAGGAGGGAAGGGGGAAAGAGGAGAAACTTGCAGAGAGGGAAGAGGGAGCTGCAAAAGGGTTTTCCAAAGGGAAATGGAGCTCAAAAGAAGCAGAACAAGAGAAGGAGGAAAACCTGAGAGAAGAAGGGAGAGGACAGCACAGATGATGCTGGTGTTATCTATAGGGTCACTGTGCCCAAGCTCTCCCTGATCCCTGGGCAGAGCAGTTCAGAGCACGGGAAGAGAAAACTCCCACTGCTCAGGGCTGGGGCATGGCTGGGCTGAAGAGACATGGCTCAAAGTCCCATGGGTCCTTCACTGCTCCAGAGCTCTCCTGTCCAAATATGAACAAAACAAACAGAAAACCCCGTGAACACAGTACCCTAGTCCATCTAGGCCCCCGTCATGACCTGTTCAGCCTCTCTTGGCATGGCAGCTCAGCTCTCAGCCCTCTGCCCAGCTAGGACCCCTGTCCCTTTCCCATTGTGACGTCTGATGTACCTGCACTCCACACAGGATACTTATCCTCAGGAAAATATTGGATACTGAAGAATGATGAACCTCTGGGGCGAGACAATGATGTGCTAGGGGATGTGCTCCAGCACTCCCCAGGCTCCTCAACCCCCAGGAGCAGCAGCATCCCAACGGCACCATCCAAACCCTGGATGACGGATGCAGCCCCCAGCCCAGCCAGAGCCTGCAGACCAGCAGTCTCCTCCACTGTGACCACAGCACAGAGGGGAGGGACACCAGGGGGAAAAGAGCATCTCCAGGATGGAGGGTTGACTGTGCAGAAAGACAGCTTGCTGGCCTCTCCTCACCTCCCAGCTCACCCCCCCTCACGAGGTGCTGGGAGGTAGCGCAATGCTGATCAGTCACTCCACGAGATGAGATGCTCTTCAGCGCTGGAGAACGGCGAGGTTAAAGGACATGAGCATCCTGCCCAGGCTTGCTGTGACAGGGCTCACATGTGTTTAGTCACATCCAGCTATGAAGCCACTCTGGAAACCAAGACATTTATTCAAAGGAGCAGCAGCATTGCACGCACATCTGCCTGTGTGAAGGAGAACTTCAAAAGGGCTGACAGTTACGGAGCCCAGCAGTAACCTTTGGCTAATTAGCCGTCTTGATTTCCTTGCGGTTTATTTTTACACTTCTTGTGCTCTGAAATGCATTTACTGTAGTGTCAGAAAGGTCATGGTAAATATAAAGCTTCCTAGCAATAACTATACCCACCCCACTGAGCTTTTGGGACCAAGAGCTACAGCTTGGCTTGGGACGGACGAGCTGACAATGCTTTGCCAAGGTTTTGTCTTGCACAGGACTTATTGAGACTGTGCTGGTGGCACTGAAAAAGGCTCCTGGGGCAAAGCAGGTATCTGCATGGAACACAGGGCACGTATAAAAGTCCTCTCCTGGGGTCAAATCACAGAGGAGCAGGAAAGGGACAAGGGAGCCTACAGGATGCAAAGCCATAAGCTAGCTCAGGAAGAGGTGAGGTCAAGGAATTCAGGCAACTAGAAAGGTGAGAGTGATGCTGAACCTGCAGAGAGGAGCAAGTGGGACCCCATTCTAAGCATTAATGAAATGGTCAGCTGGAGCTGCTGTCCAGAGAGGCTTCCTGCTCCTGGGCAGACAAGAAGGGAGCTGGGAAAGATGTTGTTGTTAGATCTCAACCAAGAAGGGATCTGAAATCCCCAAGCCCCATGGGGGTGGAAGATGACTGTGCTTACTGAAGTGGGTCACTCTGCTCCGCACCCCACCTGTGCTTGTAATAAGCCTGTGCTTCATGCATCACTGCGCAGTACCACTGTCTCCCTGCGACACTTGTCTGAGGGTGGGGACTGTCACTGGCTGGGACCTGACCTGCTCCAGCAAAATCCACCTCTTGGCTGCTGGAGGAGCTCTCAGCCCTAGCTGACAGCCCCTCCACCCCAGGAGCTTCCAGCACTCCGCAGACCAGAGCAGGTTTGCATGTCAGCGCTGACGACTTCCATTTGACCAAGGTGTTGGGGTTAAGCTGAGGGTGACCACAGCCTGAGCTATTCCTGCTCCTCTCCACAGGGGCGTGCAGCCCATGTTGCCCACAGCTTGCAGAGCATCTGCCTCCCACACCTCCTGCGGGCTCCGGACCCAGTGCTGGGCAGAGGCGTGAGACCAGGCTGAGCCACGCTGTCAGGAAAAAGCAAAGGGTAAGAAAGCAGCTTCATTATCTCTGCGCTGTGATCTCCAGCACAAACTCAATACGCCGCTCCCCCTGGACCGTGCGTGGAGATCAGTAGAAAGAAACCAGAGAAGAGACCGTTGCATTAATGATCAGAAATGAAGCAACGCTCCCCTGCTCCCGGATCAGTGCTACGCTGGCGAGGAGACCTCTGAGTACCTGCAGATGGGTGGCAGGCACCCAGCACTTCAAACAGCCTCCCCCCTTGGCTGCCACTCCTCCTGCCTGGCTGCGCGTCAGTCTTCAGCATTGCCACGGGTACCAGTCAGAGAACTCGGTGCCAATTAAAATCCAGGCTGTTGTATCCTTTGAACCGCAGAGAAACAAAGCCCGTGATTTCAACCTTTGCCTATTTTTTTTTTCCCAAATGATGTCAGGAGTTGAAGAGACAGAACAGCGCTGAGTGCAATTGCTGTGAAGCTGCTGGCTAGTTCAGCGAGCTGCCTGAACTCCGCTGGTGGAGGCTGCGCTGGAGATGGTAGCCCAGCCGCTTAGCTCCAGATCTTTAATTTTAAGGGTCAAATCATTATGAACTCTCTTAGAGAAGTTTAATAGGAAGTTTGCTTTTGCCTGGCCTATGTAAAATCAACCTGACATTCCCAACTGCCCACAGTCCCAATCTCCAATCCGATGCATCCCTTCCTATGAGTCAAACTCATGTTACATTTTCACTTTTAAACCCATTCTTGCAATAAAAGCTTAGCACTGCCTGATCAGAACCGAAGAGCCTCAGATGACTGGCAAGAAGACAAAGGGCTTGATTTCGGGGCTGACATCAGCCAGCACTCAGATCTGCATCTCCCCTCTTCTTCTGCTGAGGTGCAGGTATTTCAGGACAGAGCTCTCTGCTGGGATGACGCACCTGCATCTTTGCAGCACGAGGCACAGCACGGCTCCGGTGAGCCCCTTGGCGTGCAGCCCTGTGGGCCCTGACTGCACCAGCACATCTCTTTGGCTAGCACCCAAGCACCTTGAAGGCCCTTTGCAGCTCCTTGTACAAACAACCTGCACCTGGGTTGCTTTAAAGGATTAATACCGTGGGCACAGTCTCACAGCATCTTACTGACCATAAGGCTTGTGAGCAGAGCAAGGCACTCTGGTACCTACAGTCTTAAAACCACACACAGAAACGATGGTGAGCAAAAAAGCAGTGAAGGTTTTGGCAACAAGCAAGGAGTTACTACATTGCTCCAAGCAGGCAAGGAGGGACATGCAGTACCAAGTGCTCACCCTTTTTATTGCCCATCCTCATATACCTCAGACAGACATAGGGGATGCCTGTGTAATCTGAGTCCTCTGGCATGGCCAGAGCCACAGCATTATGCAGGGATCCTTTAAAGGAGTTGGCACCATTCAGGAAAGGAAGATCCTGAGCTCATAGGTCATGCATATATACGTGCATATACATTATTTATACCCTCCACATGACAGCTGCTGGCTGTATCTACAGACTCTCTCCACTGATGCCTCTCTCTGAGTCATGGCTGTGTAAACCTCCTTGAGAGACCTGGAGGATGAGAGACGTGTAAAATCCCAAACATGAGTATTGCATCAAAGGTACAGTGATTATCAGAGCACAGATAAATAACAGCTTCCTCACAGTTTTGAGGGTGGGGGGAGAGCTAGAGTTATCTATCCACCCTCCTGGAGCTTTCATCCTGGGGGGTGGCAGTAGCGTAGGATCCAGAGCCAGGGACACAGTGTGTCTGTGCTCGTGGCGCTGGGGCCGGTCCCAGATGCTCCACTGGGGTGTGTTGAGGGTGTCTGTCCGTGCTGCTGGCAGAGGAGTTGGGGAGCTCAGCGAGGAGCTGGTGGGTGGACTTGAGTGGGATTTCTCCTGCATTGAGAGCTCTGACAGTCCTCTGCGCATGCCTGGCTGCGTAATTCACTCTTCATTTGGCTGACACTCAGGAGAAAGCCACAAGAGAGACTTTTAGAGGATATCGCACACAAAAGGTGGGAGATTGTCCCATGTAACCTCATGGATGGGCTGCGGCGAGCTGGATCCCGTGATGCTATGCGGTGGAAAATGAAGAGGGGTGGCTGGGACAGTATCGGCAACCTGACCTCCCCTCTCCTGAGGATTTTCTTTCTCTCATTACCATTTTCCTTATTTTCCCCTGGCCTGCACTGAAACTGCTGCTGCATTAACTGCCCAAGATGTGGGAAGGATACCTGAGCACCCAACGGCAGTTACCCTGCACTGCAATGGGCATTCACATTTACAGCCACTATTTCAACCAGCCCTTGAGGCTAGACAGGATGTTTTCAACCCATATGATGCTGGAGCTCAACTCTGGGGGATAGCCGCAGCCTTAAGGAATCAGTGCCCACGTACAACCCTGCCCAGCACCACTGGGCTCTGAGGCCTGGGGACCAGCAGAGGATGAAGACTGACCCATCCTACCCCGCTGTGGGAACAGGAACAAGGAGCAGGGCATCAGGGAGGATCATTACTTTCATAGTGGGTTTGCTGGCAGGGAAATCTGCTCCTGCCAACTCCACCTCTCTGCAGAGTCAGTGACTCCCCCACCATGTATTACATTTTATTCTATAAGTGAAAGCAGTTTCCACTGAGGGTAGGGACACTGGAGCACAGAGAAAGAGGAGAATAATATCTTATCTTTCTTTAATCCCCAGCATCCCAAAGGATCCCGGTGCCGTTTGCTTTACTTTCTATATGTATGCACAGTTAATTAGCATTACCACAGAACTGCAGGTATTCTCAGACTTAGTAGAGGGAATATCTTGTAATAGGAGGGTAAGCAAATTGTTTCTGCTGCTTCTATTACAGCCAACTTTGATTATCCAGGGTAATGGGATAACAGGGACAAAGCAAAAACGTGGATAACATGAAACCTATGCAAATTAAGCTAGAAAAAAGTGATGCTAAGAGTAATGGAGGAAAGAAGGGTCAGCAATACTGATTAAGGAGCATGGAGATCCCTGCGCTAGCATTGCTCTAAGCTCTTAAACGATGGTACCTGGGCACAGCAGCAAATCTATAGAGTCTGTCACTATGCAGGGGAAGCAGAGACATCCCCTGCGCAGAAAAGCCAAGCTGCAGCAAAGGGAGGTGAATTGCATTAAAACGGAGCTTTTCAAAGCTTCCATGTGAGGGATTTGTCATTAAAATGAATAAGATTTGGGCACTCAACCCACCTCCTCCCTACAAGAGCAGGAATAAGCCCAATTTAAAGGTCAGCATCTTAATGGCTTTGGCTGTGTATATATCAGGATAATTCCCCTCCAAACAGCAACCCAGCACCTGCTTGGTGAGCCACAGCCACTGTTTGCAGGAGCACAACAAGAGCATCCATAGCTGAGGAGGTAGAGGTATACAGACAGGTCTAGCTTCTCCGTTAAAACAGGAAGGGAGAAGCGAAGAGGAGAGAAGAGCTGACTCAACCACATCTCCTTCAACATGGCCCAAGCTGAGGAAAGGAAACAGCACTTCAGTTCCTCTCTAGTCCCCCGTCTCAGCAAAGACCAGATTCACTCTGCTCTGCCAAAGGGGATTTTCAAATCCTCGGCACTAATATCGTGGATGCAGCTCTGAAAAATCCCTGGTGGTGGGTGGATAAAAAGGGCACCAGTGGAGATGTGACAGAAGGAAGAGAGGGAGGAATCTTAGAGGAAGACAAACCTTCTTAAGAGGTTTTATTGATTTAACCCAAAGAGAGAACAGTAGGGGGAAATTTATGCCATTTAAATGCAAACCAGCAATAAAAATAATCATTAGAGTCACAATCTCAATCTGTTAGCATCTTATGTAGAAATGAGCTTAATGGGAAATATTTTCCATGTAAACTATTTGCATTTACTTAGTATGAATGAGCCTCTTAAATATAGCTCGATCATTATCATGGACTTTTTTTAAGGGGTTGGTTTCAGTCCTCAATTCTTTAAAGTGCCTGATGATTTCTCAGCCCCTGTTGAGCCTGACCTGGAGAAGCTGCTGGCCTACCCCAGCTGTGGTTCGTTGCCCATATCCCTGTGGATATTCTTCTTTCTGCACTGGAAATACAGGTGGATTTTGATGGCAGTTAGAACCCCCCACTCTTCACTCAAGCAGTGCTGAGGTTTTGTGACCAGCCGAAGAGGCGGCATCGCTCACTCACATCTTGGGACCTTTGACTGAGGAAAAGAAAGTTTAGAATATGTTTCCAGGAGAATGAGAGCCACCTGACAACCTTTCTTAGCTTTCCCTCTTGCAAAAGAGGAGTAAAATGTGGTGTTTTCCCTTTGTGGAGATGCTGCAGGGCTGGCAGTGAAGATGCTGAGCCCACAGCCTGGGCTCAGCATGCCCTTCCCCAGCACGGGAGGGGAAATCGGACGTGTCTGCTTGCGTTTCAGAAGGAGCTTTACTGGCCAGTGCCTTGTTCCTAAGATCAGCCCCCGTGGGGACACGACG
>NW_010408814.1:59828-60230 GCF_000710305.1 Buceros rhinoceros silvestris | reverse complement strand
CAGGTGCTCAGGGGAGGTCACTGTCCCTGTGACTCCCACGCCATGTGCATCTTGGCCACAAAGAAAGAAATAAACCCTCTTCTGCCTGGGGATACCTTTTAATCTTCTTGCTAGATTTTCATACGCTAGTCCAGAATCTCAACTGGGCCAGGCATGATCTCATTTAGCATTCCATCCACAGAGCTCTGTTAAACCAAGGCTCCTATTTCACGCCATGTGCTGGTAGGATCTGGGGCCGCTCTCATTCATGCCACCGGGGCGTTCCCACCACCCTGCAGCAAACCATACCCTGCCCCAGAGGGGAAAACATCCCATGGAGGTGGCCACCTGGACCAGCATCCCCAGTGTTAGGCAGCTCACAAGCCCCTTGCAGACACACTGGTAGCAGGACGCTCGCTGGCA
>NW_010408814.1:31214-59670 GCF_000710305.1 Buceros rhinoceros silvestris | reverse complement strand
GCAGCGGCTCCCCAGGAGCCAGGCAGGTGCCAGGCCCCTCTGCCAGGGTCTGCAGCGGCAGAAGCCACCGTGGCTCCTCCAGCACGTCTGGCCCTGTGTCCACAGCCTGGGGAGTTGATCCAGCCCTCGATGCACTGCTCATTGCCAGGTCTCCAAACACACACCGGACCTCATGCTGCGTGGGTAATTCAGGCTCACAAGGGTGTTATTAAAATCCATTCAAAGCTAATGTCAACCATTTCGGTGTTAATGTCAGCGCCTGAGAGGCACAGCGGGAGCTGGGGGAGAAGGACTTTGATTTCCCCGCTTCAATTTCCAAGCGGGTTGGCCGTGGTGGGCAGCGGTGGGAGCGTGTGATGATACATCTCTCACAGCAGACGGGTGGGATTCACGGTGTAATCCCATCAGCCAGACATTTCACTCCATGTTTTACTTGACTGCATCTACCTCTTGCTGGCGGTTTCAGAGGCACGTTCACTGCCAGGATCCCAGCAGGTGAGTCTGCCTGAGCGCTCAGCTCCAGCACAGAGGATGAAAACGGACTGATGGTCCCACTGCTTGGCACCGGGCTCCTTCGGATCTGGCAGGTGGGAACAGGCAACGCACCCAGGCACATCCCATTGAGGAGCATTTGGGGGTTCAAACCTCTTTCCCCATGTTCAGCCTTAGGTCTGTGCTGACTTACAGCCCCTCTGGGGATGGAAGCAGGGCTGGAATTTGCTCATGTTGGTCAGGTGAGTCCAAACCAGCTCCTGGATTTTAAAAAAAGCCAGGTAATTTCAGGATGTGGTTGCCATTATGCGGGCTAAGATAAGAGTAATCGGAGCTTCGGGCCATAAGCTGATTCCTTGTGAGTCTCAGGAAGGAATTAGCCCCATCTCCTCCGCCCTGTGCATTTGCACACATGGGCACACCACCTGGTGGGAGGCTGAGCCGTGGGCACACAACACGTCCCAACGCTTGCCGGAGACAGGGTGACAAGGACTCTGTGCAGGCAGCGTACAAGTTCCACACAGAGGAGAAGGGGATGGAGGGCAGAGAAAATCTGCTCCAACTGTGATCCACAGGGCAGGTGTTGCCCTACCTCCTCACCCAGGCACGGCGCTGCTAGGATCCCCAAGGTGTCCTTCCGTGGGATGTCCCTGCCCTGTTTCTCCCCCAGTTTTAGCATCTGTTTGCAGCGGGGATTCCTCCACGCTGGCTGAGAAATGCATTCCAGTCTCTTAATAGCTCGTCCTGGCTGGAAGCTTTTCTTTGTATACAAATACTGTGTGTATAACGGTGGCCTTGTTTCATGCTACAGAAGTGCATCAGATGCAGCTAAACATATTGAATATGGCTTAAGTGATCCACGTTTAACACTTGGTTATGCAGTCTGAAGATTTCCTGGAGTTTTTAGGTCAGAAGGCACTGTAACTGTAGTCCAGCCTCCTAGACAGTGAATTTTACCCAAGGATTTAAAGCAAGTCTGACCATTAAGCTCCATCCTTCTGACAGACAAAAATTAGCCTGGTTTGCAAGCAAGGGGGGCGGCTGCTGGAGGCAGATTGATCACAAGCCATCTGAATAACAAAGACCAAAATGTTGACCAGCAGCTCTGAAGGGCAGCAGCTCCTGGCTGACAATACTGCCACAAACCAGGCTATTTTGCTCCATAGTTTGTCTGATTTGTGAAATGAAGGTAACAAACAGTGCTGAGGTCAAAGCTAGTATTCAAAAGCAATGCTGGTACCTCTGTTTTCACCTGGGAAAGTGCTGCTATTCAAAAACCAACAGCATCACAGAAAAGTGAAGCTCAAGTGGTTGCCAGTGGTCGGTCAGATGGGTCAATGAGGTGGTTTAGAATGACAGGACTGCCAAGGAGGTGTGTGGCACCAGCAGTCCCATCTCACGTCCTGCCCTCCTGTCTCAGTGCTGAAGTGGCTGGGGGAGAGAGGCCAGGGAGGTAGGATGGAGCCACATCTCTCTGAGGCCAACGTCTCGTGCCATGTGGCAGATTACCAAGCAGCTGAGAATGGGCAATGATTTCTTCTGCCAGTTTTCTAATTTGTCTAATGAACAGGAAAATAAATCAAGCTGACAGTCACCCAGGTGGTTTTGAGCATCGGCTCCTCACAATCCCCTTGCTCTTCCAGCTCATTTTATAACAGGGTTATAACCTGAGGACATGACAATAACTCCTGCTATAATCTTTTCTTTACTAACGTCACTTAGCAGATGGAGTCATTTAGAGGTGCTCACGTTTAAATGAGTGAAACTTGCCCTGAAAGGGACAGAGCTGGAGCTGCTGGCAAGGTTTTCGGGATCGTTAGCCTAGAAAATGCTTAGCAGGGGAAGCAGTTGGCAGGCAGATTTCACGGACATGGCACTGTTGTCCTCTGCCAGCAAAATTACAAGGCTGAAATCCTGGAGCTGGATGGGGCCAAACTGTTCACAGCAAACAATTTAATTGATGAATGCAGTGGCTTGCCCAGGAGATGATTTTTAGTCATCTGCTCATTGCATGAAGCTGCTCAGAGAAAGGTCTGCACAGTGGGGTGTTGGCAGCTACCTGCCCACATCAGGGATTGGCTGGCCAGGGCTCCTCTTCATGTGGACCTTCCTCACAGTCACCTGGGCACCTGCTCCCTGCACGAGTAGTCCAGTGCTGCGAGCACAGCTACCTCCAGGCCTGCCAATCCGAAGGCGCTACGCTTCCCTACAAATGTTACTGCTCTTAAGGCATCGTGGCTAGACCAGTGATGGGACCGTGCAGAAGACCTCAGCACTGTTCGAAAGGGACCCTACACAATGTCAAGAGGAATGGCACCAAACTAAACAGCCACACCTACTTTTCAGCCTCTGCAAGAAATTCAGCAGCAATCTCAGAAGACTCTCCTCTCTAGCCCCCTGGCCCCCTGCACGATGCTACACAGGCTGCCTTCATAAGCTCCATTCATTGGATCTAATAAGGTAAATTAGCTTTCCCTCTCTTCCAAGGGGAAGAGCCGTGAAAACGTTCATTGAGATGAATGCTTGCAACCCTTGCAAATATCTCTCGCTTGCGAAAAGCCTTCTGAGAAATTAATAGAAAGGCCAATAATGACCAAAGAAGGGGGAAATATTGTTAATGCTGGCTGGGAAGCATTTGACCCAGCCCTTGCAGAGGTTGGGGAGAAGAAGGAGGAAGGAGCAGGGAGCTGAAACATTAATGGCAATCGTTGTTCTTTAGGGACCAATATCTCAGTGTCCATGGAGACCAATCCCAAATTATTCAGCCTAATAGTTATCAAAACAAACTCTTATTCTGCTCCTTTGTGGCAGGCATGAAGCTTTCTCTGCAAGTCCCATTTTACATCTTTGGTAAGTCAGTGCTGGATGGTAAAACACTCAATTGTGAAAACCCTGCAGGAGCCTTTGATGCGAGCGTCTTGGAGAGGCAGGGCTTATCAGCTCAAATAACACAACTGTCTTTTATCCTTTGTGTCCCGAGCCTGCTGTTTTGGCACTTATATTTGTAATTCGCTGCCTGGCTCTGGGTCTGGATCCATCAGGACAGACAACGCTGTTTATCTGTCTGCAGTGCTGAGATATTTGTGTCTGCCCAGAGGGACCTGAGCACCTAAGCTCTGCTTATCTTCAGTGATGCTTAGGTTCCTAATTGGTTAAAAGTCACTTCAGAAAGGGTGTCTTAAGAGCTGCAGACTTGTAGATGCTTTCAAAATTATTACCCCCAGGCCACGCTGTCCATCTTTCCCTCCCTCCCATCAGGGACTGCGTCCTCTCAGTCCCATCTGGCCTTCAGAGATGCACGTGCACCTCCAGCACCGCTGCTCCAGCCCAGCTCCAGCCCGCGGACCTCCACGCCTTTCACTAGCACTACATTTTCTTCAAAAAAGGACAAATGAGGTAGAAGAAGAAAAGGTGAAAACATGATAATAGCTGCGGGGAAAAGGCCACTGCTATAGATTTGACAATGCTGGAAATGGAGGCTCGGAGAAAAGTTTTTCTCCAAAAATTACTCTTTTCAATCTCAACAGCACACTGAAGAGAAGTTTAGGCACACTTTTTAACACCTTTTGTACTCAAATTCCAAATTCACCTGTCTACCCAAGCAATAACAGAAATAATCTTTTTTTATCCAGCTGCACATTTTGCTATAGAAATTTGTTTCCATTAAACTATTCCCTTTTGTCCTCTTAAAAAGCATATTTTAAATAATAACAGTGTAAAAAAAATTATATACTACCCAAAAAACTCAACCCTGTCGACTGTGCACTTCTATACAAAAGTTATCTCTTTCTTTCGACAGATGGATGAAAACCCTTTTCATAATGTCAAGGTGGAGATGAGAATGAGGGAGAAAATTTCTCAGTGCCCAGCACAGCTAGTGATTTCAACAGGAAGCAGAGGGCAAACTCTGGTCTTAGAAAACTAAGTTACAGCACCAACATGAACCTGATGTTCTCTTTCTGCTTTGTAAAACACAATTTTGTAGAAGTTGGAATGGAAGCACACATTGCATTTCTGGGGGGGGGAAATGGGCTTTCTCCATATTCCCTAAATCTTAACAGAAGAATGTGAACTCAAACTTACAAAAATAAAAATTATAGCCATGATAACTTTCACTGCTACCACACTTTCAGGAGGGCAGCAGCTGCAGCTCAGCCATTCAGGGTTTTCCCAGGAACGTCCGGGTTTGGTCAGTGCTCAGAGAAGAGGCGCACCAGACATCACCTCAAGAACAGCAATGTGAGAAACACAGCCCTGGATCGCTGTCCATGTCTGCACCAGCCTCTTCCAACCTTGGAAATGAACGCCATGAGTCTCCCCTTTGCAGTACCCTCCTGGGGAGGATGATTTCCAGGTGCTTGAACTCTCCCCAGAGAGAACGCTGCCCCCACACAATCTCCATGGGCTCTCTCCCACAGCCAGCTGTCTCACACCAGCTACTTCTCTCACTCCAGAGAAGCAATCAAGGTCACCCCTTACCTTGGTGCCTGTGTGTCACAGCTGGTTCCTACTACAGTCATGAACGTCTCCTAGTTGTTGTCTGCAGGGGCTGGGAGGGACACTGGACACAGCATTCAGGATCCTGCAAGATGGTCACCAAGCCCCGTATTTGAACTGCAAGGGAAAAAAAGGAAATATGAGAGGGAGTTTCATCAGGGGGTACAAAAGATTGATTGATGGCTTGATTAACATGAATCCATCCCAGGGACAGCACAGCTACTAGAGTCACGGATCAGACACAGAGACGCAGGGACCACATGTGAACGGGAAGAGGACCAAAGGGAGGTCCAAATGACATCAGCTGCTCAACACAGCATCTAAAAGGGGAAAGAAGTCCATCTGCCAGCAGAGGAGGGACTGTAAGAAATGCCGTAAGGGGACCTGGGGCTGAAATAAGAAGAATGGGAGAAATGCCAGAAGGGGACTGAAAGAGATGCAGGGAAGATGGATAGCTCTGGGCATGCACAGGGCAGATGGTACAAGACAGGCATAAATGCAGAACTCCTGGAGGAGGGAAAGCCACTGCCACCTCCAGCACCAGCCACCCAGCACGGACAGATTTTAATAAGCATAATAATCCTCCTTACACCTGGGGACGAGTCTCATAAATGTGTTTCTAAATCTTAAGTGTGATTTTATTATCTCACTGGTCACTTCCAACACCCTCTTTGTTTTTCTTTTACTTTTGGATGCCTGGCTGGCCAAAATTCTCTGTGCTTACCACTGCTGTCAAGCTCTCACTCACCTGTGATGCGAGACAACCAGTACAGCAAGAAGAATTGACACTGATCGTAACAGTACTACTCATCTTTGTGATATTCCATGTCTTGTTTTATTATCATCAACACAATAACAATAATAGCAATAACAGTGACGAACATTTTGTTATTCCTCCTGTTAAGAATATTCAGACATGACCTAAGAGGTATTTCAAAAAGACAACACAAATCCAGTGCAAGATCCAGGAGAACAGGGCAGTTAATTAAATGTCAGAGTGATGGACAGAGCTGGGACAAGCCTGGAACAATATCAGAGAGCTGGACAACCACTGACAAGTGCAGGGAGATGGATGGATCTGGGACACATCCCAGACCTCTCCCCTGGCGGAGGCAGAACCCTCCCACCTACACGTATCTTTAAGCACAACATTGCTCCCTGCTCTGTCGCTGTTTCATTGACTTACGCAGGTGAGGAAGTTCTCTGGACAAAGCTGCCTTCTAAGCTGATTGCAGTCTCATCTGCTGACATTTTATTACCTCCAAATACCACAAAGAAAATAAAGAGCCCCGTTGGAAATTACAGCACCTTAAATGTTGTTTTTAGCCAGCGTATGTGTGAACTCACAGAAGCAGGATTTTTTTTGCAAAAGATTTCTCTTTTTTCCAACCCAGCCATTCACAAGAGAGGCAGGCGGAGGACAGTGAATGGGGAGAGAGGATGGCAGCCGGAGGGTGTTGCAAAACTCCAAGAATAAATATTCCAGAACAAAAGCAAGCGTGTGACAGATACCGGGCAATCTGTAAGTCACTGGGAGAGCAGAGAGCTTAATAGACTAATCAATCAGGTAGACAAGGGTGAGAAGTGTCACGGGGAGGCAACAGGTAGTTGGAGGTCAGTTATGAAATGTAATCTCTAAATTGGAAGGACAGTAGCGCAAGAACAATGACAGGTATTTGAATGGAGGTAGGTGAATGTTGGATTGGTGATTACCGGGAGAGTGAATGACAGATGAGAATATTATAGGGGTAAAACAAATAACCTGGTATTTTAGCGATGGGCACATATTCTGTAAAGTGAAAGGCTGAAATGGCGGGCGAGACTTTAACACGTAGCTCCATTTCAGAAAAGGCTGTTGAAAGACAGATAGTGAGGCTCCCTGCAGCTTGTTCCTCGGAGTTTCCAGACAAAGTTTGTCATGTTAGAAGCAAAGAAAGTGATGCTTTTCTTAAGTGTAAGTCCTACACATGCCACCTGGGATCTGAAAGCCAAGCCAGATCTTTTCTAGTTCGTGCTTTCCCATCGGTGACTTGGCATGTGTAATCTCTAATCTAGTTTGCAAAGGTGCAGGGAAGGTGCATGCTGCCACGCGTGAGAAGACAGGGATTCTGCAGGTGAATACAACTATTCCTTCTGCAGAGAAAGTGGGAGTCAATAAGGCACGACTCGCTCTCCGTTAGCTATCTGGGCCGCGCAGTGACAACAAGAAGCCAGGCAGCATCGTTTACTTCTCTCGCTAAGCTGAGCAGGGATAGTATCATTACACCCAAAGAAAAGCCCGACTTAACACAAAGTCATTTCTACCCACCACCTTCCTGACCTTAACTGAATGCTACAAAGGTGTCACACAGTCCTTCTAACAACAGCTAGACCCAAGCAATTAACGCCGAATGAATAATTCGTAATGAATAATCGATTTGGCAAAGTTCACCTCATTTTATGTCGGGAAATGTTCACACGCAGATCGCAAAGTTCTCTCATTTCTTCGTTAATGGAAATAACTTGTCATTTTTACCCGAGCAAATAGCACCGTAACAGTTAATTGAAAACAGTCTATATTCAAATACGATATGATGGATTATGCTGGCCACGTGGTGCTGTTTCAGCAACTCCATTGGGCGAGGGACCCGAGTGGCTCCAAGAACTGTAAATCAGACGGTTACCTCTCTCATTTGAAATTCCCTTTTGCCAAACCTGTCAGCATTAGTGCATGTTCTCCTGACCGAATGCCAGCCATGGGTATGGGTGACGTGGGAGCAAGGCCAGCTGTGGTGCCTCTACAGCTGATGGAGGGGACCAGGTATCTTCAGAGGCCAACCTCGAGACCTTAAGATGAAGAGCCTGACTCCCTTAAAGCAGGTGCCAGGGCAGATCCTGCAGAGAAAGGGGCACACTGCTCGTGTGATGCTGGACCAAGGGCCAGCAGCCGACTTGCCTAGTTGCTAATGAAGCTGAGAGCAAAGACACGCAGGGAGATAAAACGTGGGGCAATAAATCAGGCTTTCAAAGCAGAGCATACTAGGAGATCAATGGGACAGATATTAGACCAAAGGAGCAAACACCAGAGAGACAGGAGCAATTCTCCTCCTTTCCCTCCGTTGCTAAGGAATTTTTTTCCCTTTTAATAACATCCTCATTGTTTTAAAATGAACAGCAAAGCCAGTGGGTTCCACATGGCATTAGCAATGTGTTTGTGAAAGGGAAAGCGACTGGCTCCTAGCAGGATTTGATAAAAGCCTCTCCAAGCTCCGAGTGATTTACAGCTCGGGAAAACAAACACGGACTGATACAAATGCAGAGAGAGGCAAAGACGGCACCGACATCCAGGTACACTCAATTACCAATTCATCAGCCCAAGTGAACTTGAAGGGCTTTTCAAACTCTACATGACTCTAAATTAAAGGAAATCTTTAGATGGATAGTGTTCTGCGATAGGGGCAGCAGAAGACTAATTTGTGGATCTTCAGCTCAGGAGCCCTCACCTTTCACGGGCAAAAGGCCATGGGTAAGGCTGGCAGGCGGCAGCTCCTGCTCCCCACGTGAGACCAGGGAAGAAGACCAAACATCGGGATGTCTTTCGTGCGCTGCTGCAAAGCTGCTGGCACACACCTCTCCCTCCTCGCCCTGCCATGCCCCAGCCCCCAAATGGCTTTTTTTCCCTGTCTCTACTAGAAACTATGCCTCTGCTTGCCCTGGAGGTATTTATGGCAAAGCTGTGAAAATAACCGATTTTTTGGATCATTGGCTGAACTAGAGAAAAAAAGAGGAAAAAAATCACTGCACAGTGACCCCAAGTTAGAATTGCCCAGACTCTCCATGGCAAAATATAAATATAGAGAGAGAGGGAAAAAAAAATCTATCTATGGTCAACCAATTGTTTAATTCAATCTGAAACTAACTCATGGGGAATGTCATTTTTCCCCTCTATCCCCTGCCTAGAAACCCATTTTTTCACAAGAAGAGATGATTTACAGCCTCCCAGCTTCACGCTCCAGCGGCACTGACACCGATGTGGTGTTTGATATCTTCCCTTGTTGCATGAAGCTCCTCAGCGGTGGGGGACGGAGCCCTCCAGTGCTGTTGTGATAAAAACTCAGCAGCAGCTGGGGATAGCGACAGCATTGCAGAAACAGAGGGAGTCCAGCCACCAAGAGACTGTGGGAAGTTCTTTGTTAATTGTTCATGCAGAAATAGTTTTCATTTCAGTGTCTAATTGATGTCTTGGGGAAATGGCATCTTTGGAAAAGACAGCGCATCCCCCCCAGACCCCGCCTGTGCGTGCTCAGGTGAGGTGTCCCACTCTGCCTGCGCTGATGGAGCGACTTGCTGCCCCCCTGCCCCACGTCCTCATCCGCAGGTTTGGGGAGCTGAACCAGCACAAGAGCCCTGGGGCAGCTGGAAGGGTGGGTGCTGAGCTCAGCCTCCTCTAAATCCTTTGGCAGAAAGGAGACTTGGGAGACTTTTGCACTGAAAGGTGCCTCTTCATCAGCAAGCAGAGCTGTGTCAGCCTCTGGTCTCCACTCACGGGTAGGGACTGTCCGCACTGCTATGGGAGCTGCCAGCACCATCCCTCCTCCTGCCAGAAGGAGCACTGAGCCCTTAATTTCCCACTGGATACCAGCCCTCCTCCCTCCTCTTTCCTTAGACCTCCTCCAAAGACAGCAGCCATCGCTCACAAATGCAGCTCCAAGGCTGGCTCTGAACTATTTAAAAGCACAGCAGGTATTTTAATTATTCACGTCAAGCGCGCCTTGCTTGCTAACGACTCTCTGAAGCTGTCATAGCCAGTGCGGGGTGAGGAAGAGCCCTGCCAGGCAGCTTCCCGTGGCCTGGCCTCTGGGCAAAGCTTGGCTCTGCAAAACAGCCATGATCCGGTGTTGCCACCAAGGGCAGAGGTGGCACAGGGACACTTGAGTGAGGAGTGCCCTGGCAGATCTACCCGGTCCCATGCACACTTGCTTGCCCACTCAACCCATCACCCAACCGCCTGCCCAGCTCACCCTGCAGTCACGTTATGGCACCTCGTACCCTCCAGGTCTGGAGTATGTGCCAGATGTTTTGCTGTTGCTGCAGGCTGCTGTGCCCCACGCTGATACATGAGCTCTCGTAATATTTTAAAGGCGCTGGAATTACCAAGAGACAAGGAAATAGAGGGGTTCTTCTACAGCACAGCTGGGCGGCTTTAGATGAAGACAATAGTGGGGAGAGCACGTTTCCTCGCTGCCTTGAGCAGCTCCCAGGGTTATATGCAAACAGCTGCTTTGGAAATCAAGCCCTTATCACCTTGCAGCAATGTTTCTACTTGCTTCTTCCTTCCTAGTACCATCAAAAATAGTTGCTGAGACAGCATCCACTTTTCTGACCCCCATCCCTCTCTGGGGCCTGGCACTGGGGGCTTGAGACAGGACAAGCTCAACTTTTGCAAGGGGAAATAGGTGCAGAAGGAAGGTTGGTGTCCCACCTTCAGGGCTGGAAGAAAGACAGCTTGTGTTAAAGGGAGCCAGGCTTGCAGCAGCCTCACAGAGGTTATTCTCAGCTCCAGAGCACAAGTGTGGAGCAGAGGCATGCACCCCACCTGCAGAAGGGTTGGGACTGTGGGCTTGGACTCCTTCATTTCGACCCCACTGAGTCTCCGTTAAATGTGAGCTTTCTTTTCTGGACGTCTGGATTTCTATCTGAGGTTGTTCCTTTCCCTTGGAAGTTGCTCTAGGTTATTTCTCTTATTTCTGATAATTATTAAGTGGCTTTTCTTCCCTGCCTTTGCTCACCATTGCCTCAGTGTACAATTGGAGGATTTCCAAGAATATTTGCGATCTGCTTTCCCCCACCTCTGTGCAAGCAAGAGCCTCATCATGGGTAGCCCTGAGCTTCAAGGCTCTTCTCTAGCAGTGAAGTCCCAAGGGCAAAGCCTGCACTCCGCCAGTGCCCCACAAAAGCACATGCCACGGTTGCAGAGCTGGGGTCTTCGAGACTCCTGGACCATCAGAGCCAGCCCCTCTCTGTTTAACCTGTGTGGGTTTTAATGCTAATTTCTACCACATGCCCAATTTGAAGCTTACTAATGAACAACTGCTTTCTTCCTTTCCTTCTGATTTCATATTCATGAGTCAGGGTTTCCTGGCACTAAACGTAAATGCTAGACGGAAATCGCTGCACAGTGACATGTCTGTGTAGCTTCACTGTCCATTTATTTGCCTTTTCAAAGAGCTGCTGTGTTACGCAAACATCTCTGCCTGGATCCTATCTGGAGTAGTTTGTCTGGTACGGCATGGTGCCTGCCGGGGTGGGGGAAGAGGCTCTGTGTGATGGTGTCTCGTAGCTCTGTTTTTGCTGCAGGGTATTTCTTGTACAATAGTTTGAGCTCGGTGAATACCTCAACCTTTTCTTGAATATTTGCTTGAATCTTGGTAGGCTGCATTCAGAGCTGACAGGGCGAGGACCGAAGCAGGGAACTCCCAGAGAGAAACACATCCCTCGCTTCAGCTCGGACTCCACCGAGGGCTCCTGCAGGCAGCAGTGGGCAGATGTCTTGGCAGGGGAGGCAAAGAGACACCTGTAACATCACTGGGTAAATTATTTTTTCTGGCAACTAGAAAATTCACATACACACACACACACAAACCATTTCAGATTCATTCGAACTTACTGTCCTCTCCAAAAAGAAAGAAAAAAGAGACAAAAGGCATCTTGAAAAAGGGAATGTTTTCTGTTATCATAATGGTCAAAATGACTCAGTATTTTCCTTGAAGACTCTGCTTCCATGTTGAACTGGATTTTTTAAAATGGCAAGGGCAAAAAGTAATCCAAAAATGAAAATTCAAGGAATTGAATCTTCAGGTATTTCAAGGTGAACCGAGATGTTCTTCTCTGCAGAGTCACCAAAGGTGAGTAGTCTCTCCTCCTTCTAACTTGCCTGGGATGGAAGCTTTAGACATACAAACTGGCAGCCTGAAGTCCCCTCTCCAACAGTCCACCCTGCCCACAGAGCAACATCTGCTCCCCTCTGCTGGCGAACCATGTTGCCCCATTGGAGACATCACGGTCCTCACCTATCTGCTCTGCAACAGGAACAGTTATCACCAGCCTGGGAGCAAGGACAACCACCTGGGGCTGTGTTTGTCTCTGCTCACTGTATGGTCTCTTCATGGAAACAAAAGCTGAAGGTGGCTTTGCTGGGCTGAAAAGCAGAGCAGCTGATGTTCAAGCACCTTGGGCTGCTCTGCTGGTTTTGCTCCTGCAATGCTCATCCGCATGGGGCAAGGTGGGCAGTGAGGAACTGCACCAGTGGGTATGGCATCTCTTCCCTTGTCCAGAGTGAGAGGCTTTATTTCTCCTCAGCTTCCTCCACTGCAACCTCCTTCTCATGGGCTCCATGCAACTCCTTACAGTCTTGTTGCCTTCTGCAGTCACCCACTGCCTTTCCCCGTCTGCCGTTCCCCAAACGCTTTAACAAATGAGCTCATAGGGAGGGAAGAGCAGGGGTGAGAAATGAACTCACAAATGTGTTTGCAACTACCAGTTGAAGAGCTCCTGCTCATGGAGGACATGCTGTGTGGCATGTGTTCAATCAAAGTAACCAATGGGGACCACATTTTGAATATTATCTACATGGAACAGACTCCTTGTGAAGAAATTATGCAGCAATATTTAATGGTGGCAATGATTCAGCAAGTAATAAAAAGAAGTATTGCTCAAACCATCATCAGCTTCTCATGGATAACTCCCAGATGGGACTGAGGGCAAAAACCCTTTCATTAAAAAGCTGTTCAGATATGGTAAAACTGCCATATGTGTCTCACTGAGACAGAAGAATCCTGATTGTCAAAAGTGAGATCAGCTTGAAAGCTGCGGGGAAATCACAAAGCTACTTCGCATTTGAACAGGAGTTTGAAATCTGTCTTTAGGGACCTGAGAGCGTAGCTAGATCTCGCACAGCTGAAGGTGTCTTGCAGCTGGATGTCTAGGTTAAGGTAATTGTCTAGACTTCTTTTATCATCAGAGAGATGTGCACCAACCCCCAGAGAGTGATTCATTCTTCCTGTCTTAGACATCTATTTTGGGACAGGATGAATTACATTCTGGAGGTGTTGAACTTCTCCACTGACTATGGAGTAGTCTGGATGATGAACTTAGCCTAGACGCTTAACCTTTATACTGCCAAAACAGGCAGTGCTTGACTGGTGAGAGCAAGCCAAGTTGTGGCAATACAGTGCCACAGCAACGGTAAGTTGGGAGCACTTGGCCAACACCCATGGTGAACACAAGAGAAGCAGGTCTGTCTGCAGGCGGCAGAGGGATGAGGAGAAATTCGCTCTCCTCGTCATAAGCACACACTGTGGTGATCTCAATATTCAGCTAAGACCCAAGGACACTCTGGAGCCCGATCATCTCATCTACCTCATGTACCTCATGTAAAAGGTACATATTACATCCACTCCCCTCCAAAGTGTGCCCTCAAAGTTGTCATTTTGTGGTTTGGGGGAGGAAAGCAGGGACTCGTCTCTCAACTGAGTGCAGCTTTTCAAAAAGATCAAGACTTTTACCAAGCTTGGTTTTTCCTGAGATTAGCAATTCCAAACTTCCAAAAACTCAAAAATTTAGTTCTGAAAAATCAGCTGTATCCTTGTACCCATCTTCCTAGTTTTGAGCAGCTGTGTCTTGCAGTTTTAAGGGTTTGGTTACAATCTTAAGAGCTATTTTATACACAAAAGGCTCCACGTCTCAGTTTTGCCATAGTCTAGGGTCAATACCAATAGCAACCTACTCCGCATAAACAATCCTGCTGTCTTCCAGGGGGCTTCTTGCTATGAGTCTTCAAGAAATCAAATTAATTATGACTGAAATTACTTCAGTGGGGACCAAAGCAAGATCTATACACCTGTTGGAGTCATCATGCCCAAACCTCTTCAGCTTCCACTCCTGCAGTATACCATGGCCACGGAATCTGTGCAAAACTCAACGCCGGAGAGACAAGAAGTCGACAGGAAAACCAGACATTGCAACTTCAACTATTAACACGAGAAAATCAAACAGGGAAATAAATGGAAGAAGTTACCAGCGGAAGGCCAGACTGCCATCCATAAATTGCTTCCTAAAGGAAATATCTGCAACTCGTTCTGAGTGGGACTAAGTTATGAAAAGCATGTCAGGACCCTTCTCCAAAGCCAACAAACATGGAGGAAGAGTGGGAATAAAATTCATGACATTAAAGACAAAGATGAGGATTTTTAACTACCCAGGCCGTGGGCTTTAATTCACAAGGAGAAAGACTTGCGCTCTTTCCTGGGGCGTACCACTGCCAGAAGCAGAATGCAGCTGACAACAAAGAGCCGATGGCTGGAAGCTAAGGAGTTCCTTAGGGGCCAGGGAACTGCCTTGGAGGCTTTAGTCCTCTCTACCAATTGGCTTATGCTTGTCAGAAAAAAAAACAGCGGCTTTTTTCTTGACTCGTCTGGAAAATCAAGACGGATCATACTTATTTAAGGTGCTCAAGCAAATGTGTTCAAGACGGGGTTGAACAAGACCTTCAGTTCATGGTGTGATACCAAAAGTCATGTAGACCTGCGAAGTGCACATCCATCTGTCTGGGAACTTACACACATACACCACACAGGGGCTCCTTAGAGCCTGGTGGCAGAAATGAGACTCTGTGAACTGAACAGATTTACTTAATGGTATGACAGTCCAGCAGGACAGACACAGCACTGATGGCTTGGTTTCTCCTTTCCAGCCTCGTTTCTCCTTTCCTGCCTGCTTCAGCCCTTGAGTTACCTGGGCCAAGTCCCTACAGCTGTGCCTCAATTTCCCTGTGTTTAAAAACAGGACAATGTCACTGTGAAGTGTTGGAAAGACACCACATGAGATTTTTCTATTTTAAATCCTGAAAATCCTAGCCAAATGCTCCTTCTTAAACACAGCCGGTGAATATATAAGGAAAATTGATTTCTGCAGAAGACTATATCATTTAACTGAAAAGTCAGTAATGATCTTGCATACTAGCATTTAAATATTCCATTGAAAACTTTCATACAACAGTACATTTTTGGTTCAGATTGTTCACTGGAAAGCAGGGAAGGCACAGCATTAACCTCAGTATTAAACACTATGTTGACAAAGAACACAAATGTCAGTATGGCCATCTTAGAACAGATATTTTAGAATATGTAAGATTAAGTGACTCAGGATTACTCATGATGATAACTTACAAGACGCAGTGAAAGGTCTTATATCGGGAAAATTCTTGGAATTGCTAACAATGTAAAGAAAATACAGTTATAAAAACCTGTCTCCCTCGATAAGGAAATACAAAGACTTCAAGCTCCAAAGATGAACGCTGTAAACCAAAAGCAAGACAGAGTGCTAAAAAGTCCAACCGAAAGCTCAATACATAGCCAAGGAAAAAGGCAAAATCACAAATAAAAATGGCCAAAGGAGACTTCCATGAAAGGGGCAGTGAGATCAAAGAGTCTGGCTTGCCTTCTTACAAGGGAATTGATATATATGTACAAAAATACGGAAATTTTTTGGAACAAATGCAGAATTATTTTGATAAGAAGATGTAGCTCAGTTGGGGAAAGACGAAAACCAAAAAGCCAAACAGTACCGTGTCATAGCAGTGGTCAAAGGGCTAAAAACCATTTAATTCCTGGCAAAGGCTGGGAGCAGCCAGCTCTAGAGTCAGGCTGTCCTGGTCAGATGTAACTTCACTTTGCCACCAGAACGCTGCATTTCAGAAAAACTGAAATTTCTCCTGACATTTATTAGTTCTGGTAAATCATACTGAAAAAGAATTAGTAATGTTTTGATAAGTCAAACATTTCATTTTTCAAGACTTCAGGAGAATTTTTCACTTCTATTTCTGTCACATAATAAAATCTTCAAACATTCATATCGAAATGACATTAAAATTAACCTGAAATGTATTTTAATAATAAATTAATATTCTTTTCAGAATGCAAAGAAATGTCAAAATCTTGCAAGATACAAATTCTTCTATCATCTCACTGCTAAATTTTCAGGCTTTCCAGGTATCTGATCCAGAATTTGTACTGAAAGATCAGAAGAAGGCAGACTCTTGAAAACCGTGAGGTGTGTTGTTGTCATTGTTGAAACAAAGGGAAATCTATAAGCAAATATATCTTCAGCCTCAGAATCAGACCAGCATAAGAGCATCGGGACGGTCTGTTACACACCCAGGGAGCACAATGAACCGCATTCACTCAACTTAGGAGAAGAAACAAGAATTTTAAAATACTTTTGGGTGCAGAAAAGGCATCTGACTGCGTAGAGTGGCCGTTCCTTGTGAACCTTCCTTTTTTTTTCCTAAGTTTGGTTTATAATTAGAAATACTATAAATATCTTGTATTTGATCAAATGAAACAAAGTTTTAATAGGTGATTCACTCATTTAATCTCCCCAAAAGAAAGGCTGACGATAGGACCGTCTGTTTTCACTGCATCTGTTCATCCGCAGAAAGAAATCACCTCAATGGAAACGTTGCAGAAGCCAAACCTTTCTACCCAGATGCTGTATTTCCATATTTCTGATGCCACCCTGCCTGTAACCATTGCTTTAGATTTGCATGAATTAACTCGTGCGGGACAGACAGCAGACTACAAAGTAAGAACTCGAAAAAAGCAACGATTGCTTTTGATTATGACTTTGGAAGCTCAAAACAAAAGTTATAATCTCTCGTCCATATACAAAAATAAACATTATGGGATGAGTTTAATACACCTAGAAGTTTCATCCCATAAGGTGCTTTTCCATAACTTTGAGGACGAAGTTGCAATCTAGAGCAAAGTTCACACGTTCCACTAGGCAGATAATGCAACATTTGTATGAACTTAGTTCTTCCTCCTTCTACTCATTCTGTGGGTGACTTCTGCAAGTATCCAAGATCACTTTAGCTGTTATAAGAAAGTGTAGCCACAGCTTTATAGGTTTTCTTTAATAATAGAACCTATTGAGTTAAATATAGTTCTTCACAACTGTCTTTAGAGCAAACTGCTATTAAGCTTCAAGTAGAAGTACCGACCAGCAGAACAATAGACACCTGGGATGGAAGTTAGGAATAATTTGTGTTGAATCCAAACTGGAGACTCTTTGAACCTCTGTAGGTCTTTTCATGACCAAGTTTAAGGAATTAACCATCAAGAAAAATCTGTAGTATAACACCGTAAAATAATGCTCTATTTTGTGCTCACTTGCACTAAATTCAGTAAATTGTACTGAGAGAAAGTTTTTACAAAGTAAAGAGCAAGGGAACATTATCCGTTTTGATCTCAGGGAACGGGCAAAAGATGCAACATAATACAATTTCCCACAATTATGATCCTCCTGTTTTTTCCTAAAGCGCTTGATTATTAGGAAAACAGCCTAGAAGATGACACAAAGCACCCAGGATTTGTATAATAATAATGATCACATGGTGTATCCAGGGAGTAGGATTTTTTTTTTTTTTTGCCCTCTCATCTACTGAGCTGAAAAAATAGGTTCTAACTCCGCAGAAGTTTGATGCTAAATTTACAGTCTTCTGGAGTATGGTGGCAGGCAGGAGAGCAAAGGAAAAAAATATTTGTTACTGTTTTTAGCATGACTGTTTTACAGCATCAAGTCCTAACTGCTGTCACGATTTTTATAGACTTCACTTAGAGGAGCACATAATAAAATCAGGAAAAAAAAAAAACCAGAAAATCAGAAAAACAATTAGAATTAGTTACAGTGAGAGGGTCCTTTTTGCTACACCCCTTATCATGCAACTATGCACAAACAATATCATATGGTACTAGAACAGATGAACAGGAGAATTCTGCTGCCATCAGACAAAAACTACAGGTAAAATCCTTGCAAGGTCTGAACTAAAAAATAAGCCATCAAGATAAGAGCAATTGCTTTTCAAATAAACAGACAAAAATGGATTGATATAACATGATCAAGTTGCTATTGCATGTAATTTGATGGCAAGTCTGTATAAAACTTAATATAGTGTCTATTGTGCCTCTTCCAGATTACGGTCTTGATGTTACTGGCTTGTGAGTAGTGCTGGAAAAACTGCAGTGGGGAAAGGCGCTTCCAACATGTAATTTGGTTTTGTCCTAAAATACAGACATATTGTCAAGAAATAGTAACTGTTACCAAAAATACTGCTGGAACGAAAAATACTGTGTTCTTTCCACTGGAAAAAACCTTAGGAGAAGAACATACCAAAATAGCCAACACTAAAACACCAAGTCCCTGGAAGAAGAACATGCTCTGACTCAGCGAAACAGGTAAATATGTGCTTACGTTACGGGAGTTCTGCCCAGTTCAAATCACTCGTGTGTTACAATTCTAAGCATGTTTATGCCCCCTTGAATTCAGCTGGATGCACAGTGGTCTGCTAAACTGGGTGGTAGTGGAGATCCTTCACCTTCCCGTGGGAGCTTGGAAGCTATGGCACGAACTATGGGGAAACAGAGACCCAAGAATGTAATTAATCTGAGAAAAAGCTGAAAAGCTGTAACACTCTGCAACACCTTTTTCCTGAGGAACACACAGCAAGAGAGGAGTGGAGGAATGGATCATTTAAGATGGGATCGAAGAGACTTGCAGTCTGAGAGTTTGCAGAGTTGATAACCCATGGGATGCCTTGGGTCTTTCCCTTGCCCTGGTGCTGGTAGAGGTGACCAGTCCCTCTCTGGGCCCTCCTAGACATGGAAGAGTCAAGTGTAGGGGCAGAATTTGAGGAATCAGTTCCACTCCAACCCATGAGCATGGGTAGCCTTGACAGAGTTTCAAAGTCTCACACTTTGTGTCATTCAGATCTTACCTTCCACCAGTGGCCTCCATGAGAAGATCATGGACGGAAGCCAGTGTGAGTTGTGTAGCAACTCTCTCATGCCTTGAGACGGCAGTTTGTGACCTCACACAAAAGGAGAACTGCTGCCACTCTCAGTCCTAGATCCAAGGACAGGTCGTTAATGGATTTTCATTTTCAGAATGTTTGATCTTTTAATTTTTTTCTCTTTACTCATTCTTGAGTATTTAGTTCCATCCCACAGCTCTTGACTAGATCTGTTAAAAATAAAATAACAACCAGGGGTGGGATTTTCCAAAGCACTCAGCATTGCCCAACTCTGTTCTCTTTGAAGTCAGCAGGAGTTTTATTATCCACTTCAATGGGAGCGGTTAAGCCAATGCTACACATTGTGAACGTGCATATTCATGAAGCAAGCAGCATTTGCTAATGGTACATGGATTCAAAGGGCTGATAAGACTTTAGTGAAAAAGCTACTTGAGAAAAACAAGTAGTTCCATGAAATGTTGCTTTCCTTGCGCTTGATTGACTTGGATGCGGAGAAGGTGCCTGTGCTGACTGAAGTCCTTCCTGTGGGTGGGGTGCCGAGATGTGTGCTTTATTGCAAATGGATTCGCCAGCATCAAATAAAGGCTGAGCACAACATGGCAGTGTTTTCCTCAGTAGAAGTAGGGCATCTCTCTTCTACCTCTGCCTGTCTGCTAAAACCTTGAGGGAACTTGCTATTTTTGAGGCTGCTACCCTCTATCAAATTCATCTGGAGTTGGATAATAGCCTTAAAAGTTGCTAGGCATATATGCACAGGTATGCACACAGTGGAGGGGAGCATGAAATCCACATTTTTGCAGCAAGTCCTGTTAAGGTTCCTCAGAATCAAGTTTTGAGGGAGTGAAAAAGACGGATTCAGAGTTGCTGATCAGCAAATAACCTGGATAAACCCCAATCCTCTAAGAATCTCAGCTGCGGAGAAGGTGCTAAGAGAAGGGCAATCCTTGAAGAAAGAAGATGAACACAAGAATATGATCCTTGAGAGGGTTTAGAAAAATGGCTGCTGAAATAAAAGTACATTCCAGATAGGAAACTGCCATGTATAAATGCGGCAAATCCGCTCCAAGCACTCAAAACCTCTAAAAAACCACAGCACTTCAAAGGCGCAGAGTTTGAGCACTGCGCTTCTGGAAAGACAAGCCATTTGGAAGCATCTTTGGCTGCACAAAGAAAATGAAGGGAAGCGGCAACATTGACTGGTCCCTTTGTCATCTGGGCTAAAGCAGCCCAAGAGGAAGACAGAGAGAGTTGGATACGGTCCCCAAACCCCTTTCATATGGGAATCCAGACTCCCAGGAACAAAGCCTGGCAATGGACCTTCCCTGCCAAGAGCAGCCCACTGCCAGCCCAGGTGCTCAACGCACTGTCACTGCCTTTGGCACCAATGATGTCCAGGGAAGAGGATCAATTCTCTTTCCACCCCACCATTTCCACACGCTGACAATTGAGAAAACAATTCAAGAGGGAATTCAAAAGATCTGTTGAAATTTCAACGAGGAAATCTGAGTGAGCATATGTAAATAGAAAGAATGAGTAGCACATAATTACATCAAATTGTTACTTAGCAAGGGAAGTAAATAACCCAAAATACGCAGAGCAAAAAATGGCAATGAATTAGAACTAATTACTTAAGGCTAATTAAAATAAGAATGGCTTGAATTGAAATATGTTAATGGCATTGAACCTGCCACCTACAAGGGAATTTAAATAAAAATGATAATGTTGCTTCAACCTTCACCTGATGGAGGTGGGAGCTCATGGCTGCTTCGGGGGTACTGACCGCAGCAATGCATTATTTATGATGACTCTTGGAATGGGCCGGAATTTTCTGGTGGGCGCAGGTCTCCTGGTCACGGGAAAAAAGAGGTTTTCTTGGATAATGGGATGTAAAGGGACAAAAGCTAAATCCCTCAAAGATTAATAGATCCTGAGGTACCTCTTCATGCTGGGAAGCGCTACGGTTGAAGAGAGTAGAAGAGAGGCAGAGAGATAATGAGATCACAAAGAAGGCAAGAGAAAGATGGAATATGAGAGACCGAGGGAGCAAGCAGGAATCAAATAGATAGGGAGAGCCTAGAGCCATGACAAATCGTTGCCAGCTCCAATTACACGAGCCTGCTGGGCTATGAAATCTGCCAAAGGTCACTGGATTCCTGTCTTGGCAATTAAGAAACAACTGGCTTTGCTGGTTCCACCCCACAGCCCAATTGCCTGGTGCCAGTGTCCAGGGACCAGAAGCATGGCTCATGGCTGAAGGTACCTGCAGCGACAGCAGGGCACTAACGAGCTAGTCCAGAGAGCACGGACAGCCCCATTTAGGAGATGAACGTGTCTGAGCCATGCAGCAGCCCCCAGCCTTCGGCCAGCATGCCAAACACTCCTGGGCCAGCAACTCCTGTCCTGCCAGAACAGGGGGGATGTTTCAAGCAGTAGGAAAGCCTGGTTCAGCATCTTCTTGCCATACTGCTGCCACAGCACAGGGCCCAGCTTGTGCTTCACCACCACCCTGCGTGGGCTTACGCCTCAATCCATCCTCAACTGCAAACATTGATCCCAGCAGGCTTGGATCAATGCTGAGCATGGACTCATCCAGTTCAGCAGCAGCAGCTGCGTGTGAAGAAGCCCTGACCCCCCTCCTGTCACAAGAGGGAGTGCCCTGGCTGTGCACCAAGCTCTGGGGCTCACCTCTCAGTGCTGAGCTGGGCAGGAAGATCCCTCTCCCTGCTCAGTCAGGAGCCGAGCTGTTAACTGTGTTTACCACATTTGTCTTTCCAGTTGCCCTAGTTCATAGCAGAGGTGAAAACCTCTTACCCCTCTCCCATCCTGGGATTCACATGAAAACCATGAGCTCAATGTCCCGGCATGCTGCACAGACAGCAAGAGGATGGAGGAGGAGCGATACAGCCTTTCCATTTTCACATCAACTCCAGGGCTGGCTTTTGAGCCAACCGAATGGAAAGCTGGTGCCAGGCTTGCTGCCAGCTGATGAATTCAACTGGATTCATCTTGGAGCTGTGCATCTGAGAAAGCTCGTAAACCCCAGCATGGTTGGGTCCTGCCCAGTGGGTATGGGATGCTGTGAAAGAGCAGCAGAGGTTGCAGAGCCCCTGGCCTGTCTGTAACAGCCTTCTGAGCACGGACCAGCTGCTGAGACTGGTCTGCAAGAGCCACTCAACAGCATCTACAGCATGGATGACTCCCCATGTCCTGCACGGGCAATGGTAACAAGCCTCGGATCAAGTGTGGGAACTACAGGCTGTGATCTAGCTATGAGCACCTCCTCACCGCTCAATTTATACCACATGCCAGCCAGGACAGGTGATGGTGGGACATACCCTTGGAAAACATCCCTGTGCTGAGAGCCAGGACTCTGCTTTGAGCAGGCAAGTGAGGTAGATCCATAACAGGGTGGCATAACGTGATTACTATTTCTCCAGCCTCCTGTGGACTGAAAAAACCACCTCCTAGGGAACCTCCTAGGGAGTTCAGACTCAATGCTCTTCCTGTGCACGGAGGAGCTGTGGCAGACCGGGAACAGGTCCCTGGGAGCTTGCTGCCAAGGTCCTGACATCACTGTCACTGCCCTGCCTGACCCTCTGCCTTCCAGGGAGGGAAGCCCTGGCACTGGCGAGGATGCTGCTTCGGCAGACACAAGCAGTCGGCTGAAAGACATTTCCTCTCTGTTTCTCTGCTCGGTGTAATGAATCCTGCCTCCCACTCAGATCTGCTAAGTGGAGTTACTGTGAGTAATCCCCACTTCGGCGTCTTCTGCTGTAATCGCAGAGAAAACACATTAGCTTTTTTTTCTAGGACAAGGAGAAATTCATCAAATTGCAATCCAGGGAGAACACACACGGGAGAGAGAAAGCCAACATCACCTCACACGTGCCCTGCAAAAATCCCGAAGTTGACATTTACATTTTAAACGCTTGTAACAGCTAAACAAATAACAGTAATTATACTATTTGCATATTTTGTTCAATAATTGTTTGTTATGTAAAGGAAGCCTCTGTGTGTGTGTGTGCAAGGAATGGATGCTCAAAGCCCAGGGAGGTAGAACAGCTGCTTTTTCCCTTCCCAGGTGCCCTATTAGCTTCACAAAACGGTGACAAGTGACCCACACCACTGGCCAGGGGTTTGGGTGTGCTGAAAGGGGCATGAAGTCCTTGGCTCTGGAGGATGAGGACTGTGAGACGTAACCATGCTGCCCAGCAACCACATCACCTCCCCAAGCATGCAAGCAAGATTATTGCTCCAGACATGAGCACCGGCCCTTGCCAAGGTGAAGCCCCCATGCTCCGAGCACAAATTTAGGACTGCAAAAGCAGGTTGACCTCAAGAAGGAGGAGAGCTGCCGAAGCAAGTGAAGGCAGAGAAGCAGGACAGAGCCCTTTGTCAGCCCTCCAAGGGGAAGTCCCCCTCAGCACCACCACTTTCATGCCAGCCACACGCTGAACATCCCTCTGACGACACCTGGCTCAGAGTCCACAAGCTGTCTCGAGCTCCTGCAAAAGCTTCTCAGCTTCTATTCCTTCCTGCTCAGCTCCTCAGGCAGACAGCTAATTGAAGGCTTTTTCTTTCATTTCTAGTACAGAAAGCCCGGTAAATGCCTTTTAATCTGCCCAGCTTTCCCTGTGATTGGCTCTGTCTATCCTCTCGACACTCCCATTCCATTTTTTTTTTTTAAGTAGACTTGAATGATGTGAACTGGTGGAGAGAGAAGAAGCCTTCTGCCTCTCCTCACATAGTCGAGAAAGGTGGAGCAGAGCCAGAGTCACTGCATCTTTTCACACCTGGCTGGAACCAGGTCAGGCAGCTAATGCGTTTCTCGGGCTCAGCGGCTACTTGTTGGAGACAGACAAACACTGCTCGGCTGTTCGAGCGCTGGAGGCTGGGAGGAGAAATTCCAGCAAGAGGCATATGTGTCAGGAGACAGAGAGGGTTGTGGTGCCAGGAAAACGAAAAGTGACACGTGTATGGAGAACTCTGCTCCGTGCAAGGGAATGAGATGTAGATTTAATAAGGACTCGATGACGTTGAACCTGTCCCTCGTAGCTTCAGCTAACACAGAGGATTTCACTAACCATAAGAGCAAGTGCTCGTACCCTGCTGATGGGCAAAATTCCAGCTCCAGAGGTTAAAACTGTCCACATGGGCCTGGGAGCAAAATTGCGCTAACCCCACTTCCCCCATCCAGAGAGTTGACTCCCCCAAGCAGGAAAGTCCAGTGCCAAGGAGGAACCCAAACATTCACTGGCTGTGATCTGCACAGCTCACATTTCTAAGTGTCCCACTAAATGCATCCCATGGGGCTGGAGAAGAGAAATGCTCCAAAATAACTGCTCTTCCCTTAGAACATTTTCTCTGGAAATATTTATATTTACCCTTCAGCCAAAACTTTTTCCTGATATTTTTTCTTTAAGTTGAAACAATATTCTCCAGTTCAACTCTAGTTCTTTCAAGCAGAAAGTAGAAATGTTCAGTTTTCTTTAATGACTCCTTTCTCCTTTCTCTCCCACTACCCTGTTTTTTACTCAGAGATAAAAAAAAGGAAATGAGGAGAGGAAAAGAAAACTAACAAAATCAGAAAGAATTTTTTTCCAATAGTTTCAAATAACTTGAAACATTTTTTCTTTTTCTTTTCTTTTTTTTTTAAGTTTTATGACTGATTTTGAAGAATGCAAAAGCTTTATGCGAACCTTTTTATGTAGGTCAAAAAAACCTTTTTCCCAGGATAAAAAAAAAACAAAACCAAACAAACCCCTTAATATGTGTGAAACAATGTGGACCAGCTCTAAAAATAATCTACCAAGCAATGAGAGCTTTACCTCAACTGACTGCGCCTTGATGTCACCTCCTCCTGCCTTGAGCACCCTGTGTTCCTCTCCCGTCCTCCCAGCCCGCAGCTGAAGCATGCGCGAGGCACGCTGCGTGTGCTACACCACCACGGCTGCGCTCTGCTCCGCGATGATTTACACTCACTTGCACAGTGCAAACGCCTTCTCTCCATCCTCCACCATGCGATGCTGGTGCCCTGCATCTCTTGCTGAAGGCAGGACTCCAAGCGAGAAAGCTTGGTGTCTCATCCTCATACTGATCCTGGCTTGCAGAAAAAAAGATCCTTCATGCTAGACGCTGGTCCAATTTAGCCAGTCAAATGAGAGACGTTCATTTAAAAAAGTAATGAGCAACTAAGGCAATTTCTTTTTAAGCTTTTTGATTAGCAGACTTGCTGGAGAATGCTGTGCTCAGCATGAGATCATGTCCCCACGAAGGTAGCAGTGGTTAGGGAGGAGATGGGCTGCCAGAGCTAAGAGCTCCTCAGGATGCTGACTGAAGGGGAGCAGGATGCAGCCATGGTTTGACAGCATGACTGTGTCTGTGCCTGCACACTGGATCGGGCTGCAGCTCTGGGATGCTGTCATCCCGGTTCAGTGCAGCAAGGGAGCCCGAGCTGACAAAAACACATGTAGCAGCTCCAGGAGATGAGAAGGGACGTGCCTGCAGGTCACCGCAGCAGCTCCAATGCTGCAGAGAGCGGTGTCACCTCGAGCAGGACTAAAAGGGTTGACCCTTATGCTCGGCTCGAGCACCATCACCTTGAGGGAGATTTGACAATGTGAGCAGGGTCAAGACAGGAGTAAGAGCTGTCCCCGCAGAGTACTGCCTACTGGAAGAGGCTGGCACGTGTCAGCCAGGGCAGAGCTGGGAGCCTTGCAAAGTGTCCTCGGTTTAGGTCAAAAAGGCAAAAAATCAAAGAGAAAAAGAGGTGCGATTCCTGCCTCATCTTAAATAAAATTTTTTAAAGTTCATGGAAATGGACAAATTTTGCTTCAAAAGATAGTTAACACTTCATTTTGCTTCATCCCTTTGGAATACTTCTTATAAAACTCAAAGGATTTAAACAAAAGGTCATTAAGAGATAAAGAATTGAAGCTCTTCTTGTGCGAATGAAGAGAGAGGCATCTTGACATTTTTAAGAGTGGGGGTATTTTTTCTTTTCCAAAATGAAAATTAATCAACATTGATTTGATTTCACACACAAAAGCCCATTTCGTGGCAGTGGCATTTGCTGACAGAGAGCTCTTTCGACAAGAAAATTCCTGCCAGAGGACCACACAATACGCTGTGCACCGTTAGGGTACATGAGCTGCAAGGACACCGGTCTCCCAGGGTTCGTAATAAATCACATCCTTTTTCTGGGTCAAGAAACTCACAGCTGTCTGGAGGTTATGCTAACACGCCAGGGTTTGGGGACTGATGTCGAGATCTGAGGAATTCCTGTTGCCTGGAATAGAAACAATGAAATTGTTCCAAGACACCATTTATTCCCAGGTGCCTGCAAGCTGTCGTTTCTGGGGAAGATGAATGATTTGAGAAGATCTAGTATCTTCAGAAATGATTCAGGAAGATAGAATTCATTCAGCTGCCCAGGTCAACAGTGAATGGGACTCATGTGAGTCAGAGGAGGACGGAGGCGATCTGACCACCAGCTCTCCCACGCAAGGTGAGTTTGTGCAGCTGTGAGTGAGGCAAAGAGAAAGGTTTTGAGCAGCTCTGCCTGGAGACCACGCATGGGCCGTAGGGGCTGGGTGGGAGTAGTCAGGACCAAAGGATGCAGTCATCACGGCTGCACGTATCGGGATGTTGCTCTGCTCTGTCATGAAGGGTCAGAGGTGGGATGGGAAAGGGACAGCAAGAGGAAAGAGACAGGAAAGAAACAACTTGCTTCCCAATTTGACACGATGACACATCAAGCCTGGGTACCAGAACCAGTCCTCCTTCCCTGCAGCACTGCCCTGGCTCTCTGCAGCACCCTGTCCCGGCTTGCGTTCACCTCCCTGCACTTTAAGGTGCCTTGGGTCCCTGTATCTGTGTCAGGGAGCGGAGCAAACGGCAAGGGAAAAGCAAACAAAGTGAAAGGGAAAAGCAAAACAAAACCAGCAGAAAAGTCTTCCACACGCCACTCTGTGCTTCCAAGTAAACGAGACTAATTAACTAATTGCCTAAATTATTAGGCCTATTTTTACTCTCATATGAAGGCTTGGCATTATTGCCGATTTCTTAAGGCTCAGCACTGAACTCTCAACTTGTCAGGAAGTTAATGAAGCAAAGCCCCTGGCGTGGGGAGCTGGAGGGCAGAGCAGCTGCTGGGCAAGGCCTGGGGTTGGGGCTCAGGGGGCTCCTGCTGCTGTGGGGAAAGAGCATCTGCAACAGAACAAGCCCCCTTGGGTAATGCTGGTTAACACAGACATTCAGTGTTACTTGCTGAAATCTCACCTGCACCTGAATCTGCCTCCCAGTAAAAGATGTCTTCCGTAACTAAGAATCCCCTCTGCTCCACTCATTCCCCATTGCAGCCAAGATGATAGAAGCTGATTTGGAGAAAGAGTTTCACACCCAGGTGAGAGAAGGGGATGGCTATGGTTGCGTCAACATGCCAGTCCTGGTAGTGACTGCAACTCTCACGGGCAGCCCCACAGTAACCTTGGACAACTGGGAAGGAAACTAAGATAGAGCACAACTCAGTAGCAGCAACAAAACCTGCTTGAAAATGGCCTTCTGGCCACCAGAGATGTGCTGCCAAGCTCCTAATGACCCATCTAAGGGGCAGGCCAGTAAAGGTGGGGATGTGGCTTCAAGCGGGGACTTCGGGTCTGCATGCGAAGGAGGATGGAGCTTGCTGGAGATGGTTTTAACAGCTGCTTTGGGAGCTGGCTGGGATCTTAACCCGCAGAGCTCACTAGCGGAGTTACCACACCCAGCGCTGCCAGCACCAGTCTCCTGAACCAGCTATTAGCAAACACCCTCCCGCGGCCGGCTGGAGCCTCTGCTCCTCT
This sequence comes from Buceros rhinoceros silvestris, assembly GCF_000710305.1. NCBI lineage: Eukaryota > Metazoa > Chordata > Aves > Bucerotiformes > Bucerotidae > Buceros > Buceros rhinoceros. The sequence goes on along the minus strand of NW_010408814.1, from coordinate 31,995 downwards.
CGGGGAAGCCACGGGGCTCTGCAAGCACCAGCACCGGGTGCAGGGCCGCATGTTCTGCGCCTGCCCCGGGAAACAACCGCTTTTCAAGCCTCATTTCCCCGCTGTCACCTCGGGGACCAAGTTCAATCCTGCGTGTGCCACTTCCAGAACTAATTGGGGTTTGCTCTGCTAGTGACGCCTGGTGTCTCCACGCTTACAAAATGAGCTGCAGCCAACTACCCAAAACATGTATGTTCGTCTCCCAGCAGGGAGCTAAAAGCAATGTTGTTTCTGATAGAGCAGCTAACAGGACGCTCCTGATGTATTTACCGAGATGCACCCGTCGCTTTTTCTCCGGGGACATCAGCCACCATAGATCAGTCATCATCACTTTGCACGTCAGCCCTGAATATCTCTGGAATGAGATATGCTCTCTGCAAGCAACTGATGTTACATGGCCTGTACACACAAAGTCATCCCTCCATCACACCCACACAAATACCTGCTTCCCAAATTATCCAGACCACCTTTCACCGAAGCAAAGTGCTGATCTACCTGCTGTAACATTGATCGGCCACACGTGCCATCCCAGGCAGGCAGTGTCCGTTCAGGCAGGGATCCAAGGTGGCAGGAGCGTCCTCCTTTCACGATGAGAAAATGCCATTTTCTTGGGGCTTGAGGGATTTTATCCTAACGAAAACTACTTTTTTTCCTTCTCTTCAGCTAAATGCCAACATTTTGGCTCCCTGGTGAAATTTTCAGTTAACTCCATTAAAGTCCCCCAGCCTTCCTGCTGCAGAGC
>NW_010408814.1:3551-31126 GCF_000710305.1 Buceros rhinoceros silvestris | reverse complement strand
TGAAGAGCGAGTCCACTCTGGAGCAAGAAGACTGATAGACCTCCTTTTCTACAATAAACCTCACTTATCAGCTGCAATGACGTGACATTTCAAGCCTAGCTCTGCTCTCAACACACAAGTACCCAACAGTTTCAGGTGGAAAGTCCCTTCCAGGTATGTCCTTGAGGAGAAGAACAGGTGAAAGTCCCCTGTCCTTTGTACGCAGGCACGAGCTCCCCTCTGAGCTCTCTCCAAAACTACCTGCACATGGTGCACATCTCTTTCCAAATGCCCTGCCTGAACCTCCCGAGCTGTTTTTGTGCCCACTGCGCCCCCTTAGGCTGCCTGCAGCTACTGAGAAGAGTTTGGCTCTACGATCTTTGCAAGCTCTGTCCAAGCAGTTGTAATTATGTGATGCTGCCCTTCAAACCTGGATCCTCCTGGTCTGACACTGCTGCCGAGGGAGTATCAGCACCACATTAAACCATAAAGTAAACTACAGACTTCTCTGGACCAGTTTCTGCCCAGGCACTTGTCCCTCCAACAGGGCTCCTTGCCCCTTCACAGCTGTTTTGGTAAGGATCAGTAAGATGAAGGTGGACCAGATGGTAACCACTGCTGTACTCAACAACACATGAAGGTCACCTCAGCTTTCAAGGTAATATCTTGCACCACGAGCTTTTGATATTTTTCTTTGCTTCCTGCAGACACCCTCTCCCCCTCTATGTTTGCTGAAGACCCCGTCTCTGTGGAGCTGGTCAGCTTTTGCTGTTGAAAAATGTTGTCTTGAGGCTTAGCTAGTCCAGAATAGAATCTCGGTTAGATCAGGCTCTTTTCTCTCAGAAAAGAATAATAATTTCTACTGTTCTGCCAGTGGAGCGCGGGAAGCTGTTGTCCCAAAGTTCTGTAAAAATAAAACGGAAATTATGGTCCCCAGGACAATTTGGCAAGAAACTTCACCACTTTTCAAGGGCCTTCCTGTGTGTGAAATGGAAAGAGCAATGCTGTTTGTAGCTCCCTGTTTGCGGTGTACTTAGAAATTCTTGAATACCTGGCACTAGACATGCTGCATTATCTCCTACCTCATCTCCTGTGTCTAAAGCCAGCAAGAGGCCTGGCAAGAGGAATTATTCCAGATTTGCGTTGCCAAGAAAACAGCCTGGCAGCAAGACTTGCAAGTCACATCTCCCTGCTTAGTGCCATCTCCTGCCCCATCGCTCAGTAACCCACTAGAGGTGATGAAACTCGGGTTCTCCATTCTGGGATTAGCTGGCCACTCCAAAGCAGGCACTGACAGTCAGTTACTCGCTGCCTGCTGTTCTGGGACCAGCTCCAAGGGCTGCGTGTTGCCACCACACTCAACGTGCCCCCTAAGACACCACTACCTCAGTTACTACTGCAGAGAAACCACACACCCCATCCAATGCTGTCCATTCCACCCATGCCCAGGGACCAACAGGGAGACTGGGTGACACTGAGGAGTCCAAGAGAGATCAGTCCTTCTACAGTAGTTGCAATTCAGGAGAATATCCTGGTTTCTTCATCCCTCCCATCCCCAAACCCATACTGCAGCAGAGATGGAGAGGACTTTAGGACACTGCTGTTTCCCTACTGCCCTACAACAGGTCTTGCTGGAGGTGTTGGGGCAAAAGGAGGAAAAGTCTGATTTAATTTAACAAGTGCCTCTTCCCAGCACCGTTGCAAGTCAGATGCAGTTTCCCAGTGTTGCCTTCTGCTTATTTGATCTACTAACAGATTTGCATAGATTTAGATACAATACAAAGCTGAGGACACCATCAAAAGAGACTAGAGAGGAAAGGGCAGGAGAAACTTGTCCTTTTTCTTTAGGCTTATAGAAGATGCCACTCTGAGAGCTCGGAGAAGGGGCATTGCCCTGCGGGAGCTGTGCCAGACCCTCACCTGAGCAAGTACTGCTTGGTGGGAGAGACAGGAGGCATGGGAGGGCCCAAACATCCGAGATGCGGAGGGAAGGGATTGATACTGGTGATGTTGGGGTAAAGCATTTAGGAACCCCAACCACGCCAGTACTACCTGAGAGAGCAGGATGTCAGTTCCAGACGTGCTATACAGCATCTCTCCAGAGAGAGGAAAAATCCCTTGGATAACACAGAGGTTTCATGGGAACACCCCCGGCGAAAGGGTGTTCCCCAGGAGGACTCTGCACAGCCACAGGCACGTAACACCAACCTTTAAACACATGCTCAACAAAGAGAAGCACCGTGCGAGATGATTAAATCCCCCACGTACCTGCGGGAAGTGGGGAATACATCCTGCTCACCAGAGCTGTGAACCGTATTCACCTGTTGCAGGAATTAATCCATTTTTACTAACAGAGAGTGGCAGAGCTGCACACACGGAAAACCCGTCTGAAATGAATCCCTGATAAAGAGGAAGACAAGTTAAAAGGTGAGTTTTACTGCCTGCCAAGGCTTCGGGTTTTTAAAAGGTCTCTTGTAGAATTATTGTATTAGCAGTATTAGATATCAAACTGCTATGCACAGCAAGAAAAAGCATGAAAGTTTTGAGATGGGAAAGAAACGCATGGAAAAAATGAGGCAGAAGAGGGCAAGAAGGAGAGAGAGGAGAAGCACAGATGTGCAGAGAGGAAGGAGGCTGATGAATGATGGAGGAGATAGTGGAAAGGGGGTAAAGAAGAGAGCTATGAGCAGTGGGGTGAGGAAAAAAGAGAAAGATAAAAAGAGGAGGAGAAAGGGAAAGAAAAGATAAATGAGGGCAAAGACCAACTCATCATTTTGCAATTCCACCCTGGTGGAGAGGAAAATTGATGTCTGGAGCTTTTTTATGGCCAACCCCCTGGGCATGGGACAAAAGACAAGTTATTACCCAACCCCAGGTCAGGTCTGTAGCCTGCCAATTGCTTCGAGACATTCAAAGAGCCCATGAGAGCTGTAAATCAAGGGGGCCAAAGAGATCATAGAGAGGCTAGGACCAGGCAGCAGCGAGCTCAGTAAAGGCAATATAATCACAGGAGAGGAGCAAGCCCAGGAGCGATAGAGGCTGACGACGAGTGCCCGGCCCAAAAGGGCTTTGCTCATATCGCCTTCATGCCATTCCTGAGGACTGCGCTCCCCCAGAGATGCAAATCCCCCTGCATTTCCTCATGATTTCTCTTCCTATTGATTTTCAGGCTCTGAATACCATTTATTTTTGCTTGCTTGATTCACTCATTCATTGAATAAAGGCATCATCACTATTATTATTATTATCCCCGTCATCGGGCTCCTCATCACACATTATATTATTTGCATTGCAGAGCTGGAAGATTTCAGGTTGAGGCAGGAAATTTGTGTGAGTTGTTATTACTGCAATCAGATGAAGTGAGAATTGGATCGGCAAAGGCTGCCAGAGCCCAGCTCTCCCAGCAGGACACAGAGGCTCGGCCCGATCAGGGGATGCTGCCATTTATTGCACGGGTCCCGCCAGCGACTTTGGACTTGCCTTTGGTGTCCCATCTCTCTCTCCCTTCCTATCGCCCAGCCCCACTGGCTGCCAGCAGAGAACGGGGAAACGCGGCGGTACAGGAGGGCGAGGAATCAGAAAAGACTTGGCGAGATTGCACATTTTCTGCCTTGCTGATGGTATTTATTAGACAACAGAAAATAGCTATTTTACCATCTGCCTTGTAAAAAAAAAAAACCTCATTAAATTAATGGAATGTGCAGCTGCCGAACAGAGCGTTCCTGTCCCTGCCACCTCCCAGGCAGCTCAGTGCTTGCTGGAGCAGGGAATCCGGCTGCCAAAAGTAGCCAAGACTAACTTGGCCTCACGTGGTGGGAGAAGACAGACAGATGGACAGAGAGCCTCCTGCTGCTCCCAGCCCTGGGGCTCCTGCCAGAGAACCTATGGGTGTCCTGTTCCCACACATGGGGTGCAAGGGCCAAGGGCTGCCTTGCTTGCTGTGTTATGGAGTGGAGAGCACACCCTCATCCCACGCGCGTCCTTGAAGGATCTCGGCTTGTGAAGAGAACTGGACGAGTCTCCTCAGCACGCTGCAAATGCCTCCTTTTACCTAAGCAGAGCATGACCCAGACTCCAGGTTGAGGAGGTCAGAGTGGCCCATTGCCCTGCGTTGAGCAGCGGGATTTGGGGACAAGTACAGTGCTAATTTCATCTCTGCCATCTCTATCAATGTGAGATAGTCAATCCATCCCTATCATCCACCTCTACATGTCAAACTCTGATCGGAGTTGGACTTCCCTGTGGAGGTGTTCAGCTGAGATCACGAAACCAAGAAAGCCTTGAGACGGGCTGACTGCAAAGCCTAGAGGAGCTCCTACACATAAGCCTTCATTTTAGCTGAGAACTGACGAAAAATCATGAACCAAATCCTTTCCCAAACCTGGCAAGACACGAGCGCCATAAACCAGAGCTCATTTTAATGATGTTAGAAGACCTAGAAGAACAGCAACCAATTTAATGCCAGTGTTAACAACTCATTTTGACTTGGCGCTGAACGCCAGCAAACCAGAATTTGAAGTGAACTTTTTCTCCTGATACCTGGTGGAGCCTGAGGAGTGTTTGATGGAGGTGTGGTTGCCAAAATGTCGTATTACACATGGCCTTGAGAGAAGGCCCACTAGTTGGCACCACCAAGGTCTCTCAGAGGTGGCCAGATGCCACACCACACTGCCTCAGCTAAATACATTGCCTCACCACCTCATCGTGAGTAACTCCTGAAGAGCGATGTCTAGGACTGCTTGGGTCCAGCAGTTCTTCTCCTAAGGAAATAAAGCCTTTTATTAGATCTCTCAGCACTGACGATGTTTCAGCGTCGCTGCAGTACAATCCACACTTAATCCTCACTCGCATTTTCCGCTGCTGACGCTGGGAAGTTCCCGCTGCCCGCGCTGCTCCTCTGAAGGTGCAATCTCTCCTTTGTGATCCTCTCCTCCTCTTTCTAGGAGGCTTTTCTATATCGATTTTTGTCGCCTAGATGAGGTTTTATGTGTCTTTTGCAGGAAATTTGTTCCCATAAATTTGGCTCCTTTAGCAGCTACAAAGCAATTGAGAAAAGCTGTCCTTGGAAGACAGGTCTGGCTGCAAAGAGGTTGTTTCCATCACGCCTGTGGAGGAAGCAGGAGATGGCCTCTTGGATTTCAGCACGCAAAGGGAAGTTACAGGACTACAGCATGTCGAATCACTTCATGCCGAAATAAATCCTGACATAATAAGCACTAATACCGCCAAAGAAACTATTACAGTCAGTCACAAAAATAATCCACACTGAAAATCAGTAAAAATACCTCTCCCTAGTGGGATAACATGGCTCCAGAGGATCAGCTCCAGTCAAAGATGGTAATTTCATGTTTACCCAATAGATAAGGGCAGCTCCAAAAGGCAAATGTTTGTTGTAAAAAAAAAAAAATCTGCTTAAGCGAGATTTTGCAGCCTCCCAAAGACTTGCTTTTAAAACCAACAAGCAAGAACAACAGGGAAGACCATGAAAGGCAGAGAGCAAATCAAAGTCCAGAAGGAGATCATGGCTCTTACACCGTTGCCTTCAGTCCTATCAACCCTCAATTAGCAGCAGTGAGGGCAGAAAACCAACCTCATTGCTTCACAAATACAAATTTCCTGGTTTTCAGAGGCCAATGGCAAAATTTCTCCCAGCCTTCACCTGCGCTGCTGCTGGTCTCAGATTTGTAGGCAGAACCACGTCTGCAAGGTGCTGACTTTATCTGTGGCACCAGTCGTTTGTCTCTGCTGGCTTGTAGGTGTCCTTGCACGGGTGCATCCTGACCGTGTGGTGCATACACGCTGCCTCGGCTGCTCTTGGTAGTGGCACTTGCTCAGAGATGGGCTTCCTTGTGGAGAGGCTCTCAGGGTTGTCTTAGAAAGCAAGTTAGCCAAAAAGACATGGCAGAGTAGCTAACACACAGGCACAGGTATTTTTTATTCCTTGAAAAAACATTTGTTTTCTTAGTAAAAAATACCCAGCATACATTTTTCAGAAAAAAAAAATAACCAAACCAAATTCCTTTAATTAAAACTTGAAGCCTGTCAGAGGGAATTTTGATAAAAACACTGACATTTTGCTAAGTTGCCCTTGGGCAAATCATGAGCTTTGGAAGCTCTGAGACACAGACACTGTGGAGGTGCCTCTGCACATGCCAGAGCATGTGGGAAGGACTTTCGTCTTCCTGCAGTCAGGTGCGTTGGTAATTCTGTGATGTTTCTCGTGTGTTTGTCCTTCCCATGTCCACGTGCGATGTACGTAGGGTATGCTGCTGTGACAGGCCTGGGAGAAGGCAAAGAGAAGGTCGTGTGGTTGCACACAGGAAGAAAAGCAGCGTGCACATCGCAGCCCCGTGTATGCTTGGCTTTGCAGAGAAGCGGGGCTGGGGGTGTCATTCAGAAAGGAGGGACTTTGTGCCCATATGACTCCTGGTGCTTGCACAGACACAGAGCTCCGTCACTTCACGAAGCCCAGGACACGCTTCTACAGCTGTCCAGGGTCTGAGCTGCTGGCTGGGACGGCGAGAGGTGAAGCACAGCTCCGAGATTTCAGGTTGATGCTGCAATTCTCTCCGACACCTCCAGTGCTCGGGTCCTTGCACAGGAGGGTGTTTCCACCTCGTGAGCCAGAAATGCTGGTGCTGAAGCTTTCTCCTGCTCGTGAACATTTTTATACATCACCTCTTGCTCGAGGTCTCAGCTGCAGAGAGCAGCACTTAGGCAGGCCCTGCTTATGTAGTCATGGACCTGTGGCCACTTCCAGTCATCCGTGGAAGAAAATGAGAAGAGACAGACAGTGAGGGACCTCATCCTCCCGGTCTGCCCTGCAGCTGACACATACATGAGGAGCCGTTGCTTTTTAATACCATGGGGCTCATCTCAGCACCATCTCCCATCCCTCCACCCGCCTCCATCTCCCGTGCATACGGGAGCACTGGGTTCACACTAACAAATCCAAGCGTCCCCGGATGATTGGAAGGAAGAGCTGCCTTTTAAAAGGCTCTGATTGGGGTTGATGGCTGTGTGGAGCTGGACACTTGGCTCTAATGATGTGTGAAAATCTCCCTGCTGCGACCAGTCATTCCCAGCTGTGGAAAATAAGGAAGGCAGATGCAAGGGGACACTACACAAAACAAAACCAAAACAAAAGCCTTCTCCAGTGAGAGGAGGGCAGGGCTTTGTCACTCAAGATGATCCTTCTGGGAGGGGGACAGCCAGCACCCCCAGCCTGGAAGCGCAGCACAGTGGCTTTACCGCAAGTCCCGCGGGCATGAGAAGAATCCGAGCAAGCAAACCACACTGTCCCCAACACCCAGGGACTGCTGGCTGACACCTCTTCGGGTTACTCTCCAGCGCTGCTGCTGACAGGTCCAGCCATCAGTCTCCTGCACGAAGGTGACATGAACCCAGCCAGTATCTTTGCTGCCTTCTTCCCCCCACCACCTTCCCCCACTGTTACCTCCCTAATGACACCCAAATTCAAAGCAAGTCTCGGCATGCACAGTCCAACCCTTCCCTTCCAGACAAGTTTGCTTTTTTAGAGGCTCTCCTGGCCGAGATTCACCATTCTGCAGCAGAGGAGAATGGCCGGGGGGGGGCTCCAAAACAAGGGATACATTTCCTCACACTGAGATGGGGCTAAACACAGGCACAGGGGGAGGCCAGGCCCAGCCGGAGGTGTCCTGCAGTGAGTGACCCTCAATGTGACATTGCTGGCTCTTAATTCTTAAGCCTGCTTTGGAAGGATTTCATCAGATCCTATTTAATCACTGCAGCCTCTTCATCTCCCCTGTCTCAGCTTGGGGTAGCGTTACACGTGCTCCTCTGCCAGCTCTCTTCAAGAACCCACCACCCTCCTCTTCCTCCATGGTCCCCAGTGCAGGACGTGCCACCCAGCCCTTCGCCTGCACAGCACAGGGCTGCCAAAACCACCGCCGCCCTCGGCTTGTTTACTAATGCACAGCTCAAACAGCATTTGCTTAATGTCCCCCCAGCCACAGGACTGTCCATCTCTCGCTAACGAAGGGCACGGCTTCCTGCAGGTGCACCACCAACTCCCCACAACTGGGCTGCGCCGCACACAGCATTAAATATTTAAGCTCTTGTCAAAATGTTGTAACGATTTTTTTGTCTTGTTCCATTAGCTCCATTTCCAAAGGCCACCACTGGAACTACTGAACATTTATTTCTATTGAATCCTGCTTAGAAGTTATGATCTGAGAGACCGGGAGACAGGACAGTATGTTCCGCGGCGCCTGCTCTTCTCCACCACCACTCAGTTGAGACACGTTGGCCTTTGAAATATCATTTTTATTCCTACCTTAGAAAAATTAAAATAAAGAGATTGATTCTTCCACCCGCTTGATTTGCCTCTGCTGGCTAAATAAGGTACATAAAAATCAGCCAGGTGCATTCCCCGTGTAAGTTTTGGAGCCATGGGTTTAAACGTCTTGCGCTGTTTGCGGTATGGGCCGGGTGAGCTGGATTTCCCCCCCAGGTGCAAAATAAAGTGCTGTTATTGCATGTTTTTCCTGTTGCTAGAGAGGTGTACACACACACAAACCTTCCTCCCTCACCGTCTGTGCACAAACAGCGTCTTATTATGCTCATAGTGGAGTATCAGACAAAAAGCACTGAAGAAAGCCAGTGGAGACAGCAGTGCAGACGGGGGGCGAGGAGTGAGTGGGGGCTGCAGGGTTTGCTTGAGGTTCACTGTATCACTGAGAAGTGCAGAGCCAGAGGGAGTTGCACGGGGTGGGGGACACCCACAGCCCCCATGGACAACGCACCAACCCTGGCCATGGGATCCCACTGCGGGGCTCAGCTCTGCCCGAGCAATCCCCACTAGGAGGGAACACAAGGGAGCCGGGCTTGTCGTGGGCCAGCCGATGGGATGCTGATGGCAGCTGCATGGGCAGCACCCCTCCCTCGAGTAAAAAAAAAAAAAAAAAAAAAGGGAAATCTACAGCATTCTCGCAGACTTCACTGTGTTTTAATTCTTCTCTATTTAAAGCCATGTGAGAGCCCAAGAGTTCCAGCCCCACTGCCTGCGCCTGGATGCTTTGCAAAGTTGTAATCCCCGCTAGTGACATCACAGGCTGGTGCCATGGGGAGGTTTTGCAAAGTTTTAATCCCCGCTAGTGACATCACAGGCTGTTGCCATGGGGATGTCACAAACCCAGCGCTGTGACTTCACCACGGCGGAGATGGGCAGCGAGGGAAACAGTGCTTCCCAACCACCAGTGTCTCCCGTAATTAGCAACTGGCATGGAAAATGAGGATGAAACACAGGGTAGGAGCATAGAACCACTCTGTAAGTATGATCTGTTGGAAAGTATTCCCTCATGAGGAAGTGCCTCCTTAATGGATCCTGCGCTCTTAAGGAAACCGCAAAAGGCAGAGAATGAAATAGAAATTATAGTGATTTGTTTTATTGGGCATTTCATTGAGTAATTAAGAGAAGAAATATTAAGGTGTTATGCTCAGCCCTCATCTTGCTCTAGAGGAGAGAGACTGTGCAGCAGCATCCCACGTTTCCCCATGCTAACACAGGGCTCCCCAGGATGATGGAGGCACACATGGATGTGCCGCAGCATGATGGGTCACATATAGGATGGGAAGGGGCGAAAAAACATCTCCCCTGTGGCCTGGCAGGACGTTGGAGCTCTCCCAAGAAATGCAGGGTGGGAATGGCAGGTGGTGGGGAGCAAACCCCACCTGTGCAGCATCTCTTGGCATGTGGTGTCAGGCTTTGACGCTTGTGCCTGATGCGTTTCAGTGCAGGGGAGGCTAAAGGGAAAAACATAAGCCAGCCCTGGCTGTCGAGGAGCCCCAGGAAGAGCTCGCCATGGTGAAATGTGTGCTGAGCAAGCACTACCCAGAGACAGGACTGGCAGAGAGCTGGAAAGTCAGCCGAAAGCTCAGCACAGGTTACCCTGCCCCAGGAGGGCAGCTCTGTCACCCACCCCGCTTCTAACACCTATCCCCACTTTGCTCCTCATCTTTTTCTTTGGAAAATATGTATTAAAGTACCTGTAGAGCTAATCCAGATCCAGACAGGACCCAGCACTACTCCAAGAGGCCTCAGTGGCTGCAACTTGACCTAAGCTGCTTCTCTAAGCCACCCAGCATTTCCCACAGATGAGGAAACCTTGGTGCTGGCCAATGCATCCATGAAACAAAGATCTACTCAAGCAACAAGATCTGCAACTCCTTTCTGACCCCCAGCACATGTCACTCCACCCCATTTACCCACCAGCACAGCCACACTCCAACATAGATGTCAGGACAGCAGGTCCCACCAGAGGGTTCCTCTGCAGCCCATGTTACGTGCTCAGGACCCCAATGTCCACACACACAGCCATCTCCTAAGAGGCCCCAGATGAAAGCCAGCCCCAGCAAGAGCAACCTGTCCACTGCAAGTCCCAAAAGGTCATTGCAGGGAGCAAACAAGAGCAGCAATGAGGAAACACAAACTGGGGTGACGGACACCATGAAAAGAAAGGGCTTTACTGGAAGCAGTCCAGCCCCATTGGACACGCACTTATAAACACCAAGGTGAAAGACAGGCTAATTCACATTATTGCCTCAAACCACTTGCTCAGGAGACAAAACGAGCGACCAACCGATCCTGATAAACGAGAAACCCCAACCTGCAATATGGCAGTGCTGACCAGTTGCCAGGAACTAAGTGGTTATTAGGTCCTTCTTGCTCCAGCACCACATACTTAGGAAAGCACATCACCTGACAGGCAGCAGAAGGCTGGCTTGTTTAAACCGGCCTCTGTGGCTGGAAACCCCTTTTTTCTCCCTGGGGAGATGGATGTGATGGCTATAACCCAGTTGTCATGCTGGGCCAGTGCTTCAGGAACAGTGGCTTCTCAGGGTTGAGCTTGAAGTGTCAGACAACTGTCAGAAAATCCACGTTCAGAATGTCACCAGCTCTCCCCTTCCCCATCTTGGGAACCACTGCTCCCCCCCCTCCTCCCCTGCTCAGGGAGAGCAATCGCCATCCTCTTCAAAGCAAAGTAAAACTGCCCTTTTGGGTTGTTATTGGCCCTTACAGGCGCAAGAGCAGCTTGTTAGGAGAATCAGTGCTCAGCACAGCCCCAGAACAAGGCTCCTGTTTGAAGCGTGTGGATTGAGGCTGGATTAAGAAAGCCCAGGAGGAGTGTCCAGCTCCACTCTTACACTAGAAAAAGCTGCTCAGCAGCAGCAGCCAACGCAGCTTCACCCTGCTCAGCCCTTCACGCAATCCCCAAGAAGCCTCTACAGCACTGGGGAAGAGGCGATTTCATGTGCGATGTTCGACTTGACCTGGGGAGCGGGTAATCGCAGAGCACGTGCTCTGCTTTCCAGTGCTGCTCCAACCCCGTCATCAGCAAGAGGAGCGGGACAATTAACTTCCACAGAGGCACAGAAAGACCAACAGCAAAGGCAGGATGAAACACCACTGAGAACCAGGTCTGCCCAGTCAGGCGGAGCAGACAGAGCCTGCAGAGCCCTGAGCTGCTCGGGTGCGGAGCAGATCGCAGGCAGACGACTTATCTGAGGCTTGAGACAAGTTTAGAGAATCTCTCCTGAAGTTTCCCTCTTGCAAATACCTGATTTCCACCCGCTAGTCAATGCAATGAGCAGGTTTAGTGCACCAGAGCAGGGAACGGAGGACAGAACAATAGGGCAGCCCGTACCTGAAGGTGCATCCTTCCTTTCTCACCAAGCAGCGGGGAGGACGTTGCTGTCTCTTGGTTCTTTTCCAACATCCTGTGTTGCAGGTAGATTTATGCACTGATCATAGTTGGAGCTGTTAATAAAAAAAGTGCAAAGAAAATGGATTTTACTGTGATGTGTAGGGCTGCTTTTCTTCCAGCTTTGCATTATCATGACTTTCTCTTTTTTTAATCTTTTTTTTCTATGATTGACCATGTTTGGCGTTCAAAGCTTTAAAAATAAACCGCGGATCTTCTTTCATCTACTATGCATGAGAGAGTCAGAATCATTACGCGGCTTAAATGGATATTTTGGGATGGGCCCTGGACCAAGCAGTTCCTACTTTAACTGGGAGCTAGAGAGATGAACTTAATTTGCAAATAATGTTATATGCTGGTTTTACTTGAACTCAAGGGAAAAGGCTGCAGTGGCTATTTGTCATTCTTTGTGAGATAGTGAACAAAATGGAAATCGAGTTTACTCGTAAAAAACTAAAAAGAATATATATACGAAAAGAAAGCTGCAGCAGACCAATTTCTCCCACACCAGCGGAACATCCCACGTCTGCAATGAAGCCTCAGCACGTACCACAACCGCCACCTGAGCACCGGGGATAAACAGACCAGCCACCCTTTGCCCGAGAGCAAATTTTTAATTCCGAGAGCTGCGAGCAGTTCTCCACCTCAACTTGAGCCACTTCTTCCTCCTCACACAGTTTGAAAGGAAACTTTCCCTTTTAGCACCACCATCCCCCCAGCCCAAGAATAGGGGGGCTCCGATATCTGCAGCGCTGCATCTTTACAGCAAATTGCCTATTGATAACTTTGTGGCGAATACGTACGGAAAGAAGCAGAGGAGCTCATATAATGTCATTTTCCATGTTTACTGCATTATTACAGTGGCTGAATCTGCTGATTAGTTCCTATTTTCCTTGCCGTCTCTTCCCGAGCATCCCCTTTTTTTTTTGCCCTGCTTATCTGCATAGCGAGTCATTTATCCGTACGGGTGGTGTGACAGCAAGCAGGGCCAATGCTCTCATTTCTCCTCCTTTTCAAATTTAATCTTGCAGACCTCAGTCTTTGTGATACCGCTATTATTTTGTCCGTATCTGATCTAACAGGAGCTAGCTCTCTTTTTGCCTTAAAAAAAAAAGGAAAGAAAAATGGAAAAAACTAATGCAAGCAAAAGAGAATGATGGCTGTGGCACTGGTGATCCTTGGCATCTCTCCTTGCAATGAATCCGGTGCTAAAACAGAGACCGTTTGTTTCCCTTCTCTCTACATAACTGCAAGACCGACCCCTCATGCACAGGCAGCTCCCCACCAATAAACAACATTGCCCGGATCTCCTGGGGGATTCATTTCGCTGCCAACTATCTCAGCAGCCCTTCTATTTCTTAATAGGACTTCTATGTCCTGACTTATTTACCCAAACAGTGGGAAAACAACTCAAGTGGAGCCAGACACTCTCCAGCAACATGACTGCAACTGGTTTCTTCAGCTTTGTTCCCCTCCAAGCTAGGGAAGTCTCCTCCCCTGAGGGTTATTCATTGAAAGGGGGATGGAAAACTTCCTACAATACAACCACCACCAGAAAGGGCTCTTCATTACCGTTCCTTGAAGATCATGGCAAGACATTTTGCCCCCCAGCTACTGCCCAGCTAGAGACCATCCACTGAAGCATTAGGCCAAGCTGTTGTGCATGTGTTAACCCCATCAGCCAGCACAGATTTACTTGGAAAAGGTGAGGAGACAAGTTGAGGAATCTCTCTCCTCCCTTCTCCTGCACCCCAGATAGCCAGAGGATTTTCAAGCAGCAAATATGCCAGTTGGGCAAACCTCCTCACTGCACGTCCTCCATCTACACCATCACTGTGGTTTCTATCTACACCACACTCCTCATTTCTGCCTGCAGCCCAGAGCCTTCACATGCCCTTCCCTTCCCCCTAGGAATATTATCAGTAATCACGGGGCCACACTCAGCTTTTGGTCTGTGATGCATCAGGGACTTGGAGCTGCTTCAAAGGCACACAGCACTGGCAGGCTCCTGCCTGTCCCCTGCACCAGGAGCCACACAGGTGGGACTTGTGGAACTCAAACTGACCCCCTTCCCACTCCTCTGCTGAATGCGCCTGATTCGGGGAACCCTTGCTCACGTCGACACGGCGTCCCAGCTGCCCGAGCTGTAGCACTGCGGGAACCTGCGCATTTCTTCATCCAGCTAGAACACAGCATGTATTATATTTATTATTAATGAAAGATTAAACGTTATAAAGAGCATTATTAATTTTAAAGCTATTCATAATTATCAGCTGTTCCTCACTTCACCCTGCAAGCCTAAGAGCTTTAATGAAAGAGCAAATTCCAGCTCCAAGCAGCTTTAACAGAGGCTGCTGCAATCCAGAGCCCAGCTCTGTGGGTCAGGGCCACAGGCATTTTCTGCAACTAGTGAGGACCCTCAAAGGTCTTATGACATGAACAATCATAAAAAGCCAGAAAAACATCACTCCGTTGTCTTTGGAAAGAAGGACTAGCACCGACCTCCCAAGCTGCAACACCAACACCATCTGTCTGCTTGTCTCCCAGTCTGCACCCATATCACCATTCCAACAGCCCTGGTTTGCAAAATGACCCGTTGTCACAGCACTCATTAGATGGTGATGACCCATTTTAGCACCAAGGGAAAGTCTGCATTCCCAGAAGTGTTCCTTCCCTCTTCCTCCTTGGGAAAATGCAGCTCTTTAGTCTCACAGGAGCATGAGCTAAACAGAAGTCACAACGGAGCGTTCACAAAGGAGTTCTCATGGGACAGGACTGTCCCTTTGAGCACATAAGACTCACCTCACCTCCCAGAAGTGGCATCTGCTCCCATCAGAGGTGCTCCATCAGCACCACGGGGGACCAGGAGCAAGGCCATTTCTGCCCTGAATCTCCAGCATCTCAGCAGGACAAGAAGAACAGGCAGCCACCAACCCCAGCAGAAAATCAGCATGTCAGAGGGCCCACGTGAAAGAACAAAGAATGCTTTGCACACCAGCAGTGTTTTCACACGAGCTCTGGCACATCAGCATTGGTGGTGAATCACATCTCCTTTGTATTTCACTTGGAGGAACAGGGAAGAACAGGTATTTTACAGAGGAGAGTCAAAGAGACCCTTCTTGGAAAACAGGCTATTTTGGGTACTATAATCCCTTTCCTGTGGAAAGGGGAGATTGGCCCCAGAGACTGAGGGAGATGCTGAAATTCAGAGAGGAATCCAGCAGCAGAGCCTGCAGCATAATTCAGATATCAGGGACCACCAACCAGCACCAAGACTCATGTTTAAAGACCGTACACCAGCCTCAGGGCTGAGATCTGTGCTTCAGCACACGTCTACCCACCAACCCTGCTGTGAGCCACGCCAACATCAGATGATGCAGAGCAAGAAAGGTGACAAGGAGCACTTTGTTCGCTTTCCCAGATCTTTCCTAAGCATGCGAAGACCTGGCTCCTCATCCGACTGCTAATTCTCACCCTCTTTCAGCCCGGTTTTTTTGCAGCTTTTCTACAAATCCAGAATACATTTGAGCGATCAGCACAATGTTTAGTGAGAAAATCGTATGCTACATTTCCGCTTGGCATGATTTTGAAATGGTTAAGCTGTTAAGCCCTGAAAGAGAAGTTTTAAGAATACAGTGAAAAAAAGAAGCCAAAACCAGAAATAAACCAACAGTGGCAAAATTAGAGCGTGACATAAAGGAACCATTTGGATTGATCCTTTTTTTCCAGAGAAACAGTGCATGCTGGCCGCTGCTTTCCAATGTCAGGATCTCTGCAGTTGTGTAGCACTTGGACTTCCATTACAACAGCAGGGAAAATAACAAATTGAAAGTCAACGCTAGCACGCAAGAGAGGGAGAAAGTTTTCCTAAGCTGGAATCAAACCTCTTACAAGCTTCTCTAAATCACAGCCACGTTGGCACTGATGCCCCTCTGCCCATCTCAATCTCCCCCAGCAAGGGGGATGCTGTCTGGGCAGGAAGGTGTTGCTTGACACACATGCAAATGCTTGCTTAAGGAATGGCAACGCCCCAGAGTGGGGAGAGGCCATGGCAGGTGCCCTAGAAATGCTCATGTATCCACATTTTCCAGATAAACCCTTCCAAAGAGAAACAAATCCTGCCCCAGTCTGTGGCTCACCTTCACGCAACACAACCCCAGAGATGCCGGTTCCTCTAAGGATAGTCAGGTTCTGCCTAGGGCATTCAGAGGGACTCTCCCACTTTCACCCCAACCAACCTACTCTGCAAGCTGTGCAGCCCTGATGTGCCCTGTGTCACTCAGATCCCTCTGAATTATGCATTGCTTTGCTGCTCTGCAAACTGACTTGGTGACTTACTTATGCAGCCAGTTACCTGCCTGAAGGACACAGCTCCAATCACAGCCATTTTACATTGATTTTTGTCGTAAAACATGATGCAATCCTGGAGCAAAAGACCTCTCTGAATCCATACATGTGACAACATCCCACTACAGCTGTGACACAAAGCATTAATGACAGTGCCAATAGTGTTCATACCTGCTACTTTTAGGTCCGCCCAACCCAGCGCGGCTGAGAGAGATGAGGGCTCTTTTCTCCCACTTCAGCCTCCCCCGGGTTGCTGTGAAGTGTTCGCTATTCAAATAGTTCTTGCAAGAGAGCTCTCTCTCCTGGGAGGGTTTGGATCAGAGACACCAGGTTGGGTCAACCGTGAAGGTAATGGCAAGGAAAACCTCGTTCCTCAGCACACGTGCATCTCTGCAGAGGTCAAGCATGCTCCTGATATGGGCATGTCCTGTCCAGCTCTGTACCCTGACCCAGCTCCAGCTGGGCATGATAAATAAGTTGGATAAAGAGCCAGAGAGAGCTTTTTCCTCCATCCCCTAAAGCTTCTCCAGCTCAGGTCCTCCCCTGGCTTCCTGCAGCACCAGAGGAACTTGCATTTGGTCTGTAGAGTCACAGGATGAAACCTGTGACCTGCACCACCAAATACTCCTGCTTCTGAAGGGATGCAGGGACTGGAGCAGCCAACCCATCATTTACATCCGTCCCAGGAGGTGTTTTAAGACTTGCCTAAAAGTCAACACCAACTGGATACACCACTGCCGTAAGTCCTGCTTCGACGGGACAACTGGACTGCAGACTCCAAGAGGTCTCTTGTGTCAGTGCTTCTGAGTCCCACCATGTGATGTCCCCTCCTGGATTCACCCTCCTCCAAAATCTTGAAACTGCAATTCTTCTGAAAAGCTCTCTGTCACTATAAGCAGAGAATCTCATACCTGAAGCATTGACAAAACCCTGGGATATAATTTTTATTGCAAAGCCAAAGCCCCCTCTGCACATGGCCCTTCCCTAATGACAAACGGCATCTCTGCAGCTGTCAATAACTCCTGAATCACAGCACAGTTACGAACAGGGCGCGAGACCAGGTAGAACACACGGTGACCTGCAGAGGACTCGGGCTGAGCAAACAGCATGATAAATAATTACTTCATTGCAAGTCAAGGGGCAGCATTTCCACTGATAACATGCTCACAAGGGGGAGAATTTTACTCTGTGCTGGTGTTTATATTGCAAATTGCTTCCACGGTGCAGTCTCAAGGAGCCCTTGCTCCTCATCGCTCTGGGAGGAAGGTGTTCAGCCATTTCCAGGCTCCACTGAGGAGCCAGGGTGGCAGGACACAGCCTCATCCCAGGGCACCGCTTTGACTTCATGCAGAGGGAATAATTCTTCTGGACAAGGTGGGTAACAGCACAGTCCTGCTCGTGGTCAGGGATGCACCCAGTCTCCACCAACCACTACTGTGTGTGGGCTCCAAGTTCCCTTTTTCAACCCTCCTCCATCACGTTTCAAAGCCAGTGGATTCACGGGAGGCTGGAATTGGATCTCACAGAGTAACACCTAAAGCAGCACACATCTCCTCCTCCTCTCATCCAAAGTGCCATGCTATGAAGTGCTGAGTCTCTTTAAAGAAACTACAGTACAGGTGTCCCTACTGCAGCACTGTACCATGAACGAACACAGGGTGAAAAAAAAACCAGTATCTACGGAGAAGACCTCCTGCCCATGGGTACTTCAGGGAGAGTATAGATATCTCTCCATGCTGGCAGCCTGGTGACTCTCAGTGCAACACAACTTCATGACAAAAGATGCTGAGAAGATGCCGGAGGAAGAAGGGACACTGATTTTCCCTTCCTTTTGATTTATACATGCTTCTGCTGGCACTGCCTCCTGGACGTGCATTTCTCAGCAGCAGCTGAGCATGGTAGTTCAGAAGCACAGACCCAGGCATTTGGTGTTGGTGAGCCCCACTGTAGATCAGCAGCACAAAGTTCAGAAGCACAGACCCAGGCATTTGGTGTCGGTGAGCCCCACTGTAGATCAGCAGCACGGTGAGGAAAAGGCTCATTTGCGTTGCCAGAATTTGGTACTTGCAGCAGGATGCCAAGAGGACAGAATGGTCATGATAGAAAGCATCCAACATAACCTTCACACCACACACCTTGCTGAACACATTACCCATCTCAGACCTGGTGCTGAATCCTCCCTAACAGCACTCCATGACATCTCATGAGGGAAAGGCAACCAAAAGCACTGCTCAACTGCCCAGAATGTGCGCCCAGGACAAGGTGACAGCACCCACCACTGTCCCCAGGGAAGGTTCCTGAGGCACTGCCCAAGCCACCATATCCCAAAGCAGCCCTTTGGCTCCTCTCAAACACATCAAGTGTTGAGTCCTCAGCTATGGAGCTGGGAAACACCAGCAGAGCCTGGAAGACAAGCGGTTGTGTTACTACGTGTTCGTCATCAGGAATGAGAGCACACAGCTCAACATGAGTGTCCTCCGTTGGCTTCAAGGGCACCAACACATTGAAATTCCCAGCTGATTCAGAGCTCTCATTTGCACTTTCATCACAGCCATGGCCAGGAGCTGTGTGAAGGCTTTCCTAGCAAACCCAGGAGCTCCTCTAGGAGTGGCAACATTGCTTTTCATCGGGGCGGTGCTTTGTGGATGCTCCTGGTGCAGAGCATGGGAGAGTGATCGAGAGATTTTAGCTATTTATGAATTAGAAGAGTGGTTTACGTATTTTAAATGGGAAGATAGAGGAGATTTTGCTCAGAATAAGGGTGCTTGTTTTACATTTGGGGTTTTTTTCCTCCCCTAAATTGCTTCCTTAATCATTAGTACTTCTTGCCACAATGAACAACCAGGCAATTCCATCACGTTACCTTGGACCACAGCAGGCAGCTAATGCTATTGGTCGTAAATCACGTCCGTTTCAATCTCCATTATATAGGAAGAGCAAATTTATTATGATGCATGTGTCATTAAACACCAATGCCTTTCCATTATCATAGAACTGGATACCCCCAAGGTTCATAATTTGCAGCATAATAGTAATTTTTAAAGAACCATTGGTAATCAATAGCACTCGGGATCATTTGCAAAACAAATAACAACACTGATCTCAAACAACTTTACAGGAGGGATATTTAATCCCCGTGAACTGCATTATATGATGGATAAAGCGAGGAATCCTAGACTATGTATCATGTATTTTCCTTGGATTAAATATCACTTCAATCAATGTTGCTACCAGCTGTACAACGCTGCCAGTGTTTTCGCTAAGTAATGCTGAAGTATTGTCTTACAAATAGACACTAGCTACGTGCTGGGCACCAAAACCACGTGGCAGCTCCAGGGGGTGCGAGATGGGGAGCAAGGCGGAGGGCAGAGCGGTGAGTCAGCCAACACGATGCTGCACGGGGAGCACACGGCTGCAGGCAACACTGGGGCACAAAGGGCTGCCGGGGACCCCACGAACAGGGGTCACAGCACACGTTTACCGTGGCCACGTCCATCACCGTGGCTGGGTGAGCACAGGCAGTGCTCAGCCCTGTGCTTGTGGGGTGAGCTGGCAGAGGTGATGCTCGCTCCCAGTACGGGTTTGCCCCGCAGAGCTCACCAAGCTGCCCAGAATACCCAGCATAGCCTCCACACCGGAATAAAATCGCCAGCAGAAGGAGGTGCTGTTTTCAGCCTGCTGTCAACACAGAGCTGGGCTTTAACCAGGTTACTACCTATAACTCTACAAAAGGGTTAGGTAGTATTATCAAATAAGAGGTTCAGCTGACCGCCTCATTAGCTACCAGACAGACCTTGAAGACAACAAACAGAGGCTCGATTCACTGATTGTTTTCCCTTTTCCTTCAGCACGTACCGCCAGAGGTGGTAATTGGGAAGGAAACTTTGTCCCCACCACCCTTGCCCTGGCTGCAGTCAGTCCGTGTCGAGTCCATCCCCATCCCAGGCCATGACCATCTTTAATGGACCTTTTACATACAAAAACTGAGACAGAAGAGCTGATGCTGCAGGACCCCCTGCAACCAGTGCAAGGACCCCAGGGCTGGCACATCCCTGTGTGTGTGCACCTGGCTGTGCTGCAGCCCTCGAGACAACCCAGCCAGCATCCAGCCCCAGGCTGCCTAACAAACATCTCCGAAGTCAGATTAAAGTCAGCCACAAAGTCCATGCCTCAGCAGCTTCCCTCTCAGGGAACCCGAGTTACCTGTTGCACAGCTAAGACCCAGCCAGCACCTGCATCTTCCCTCATAGACAGCTTTCCCAGGCATGAAATCCACATTGAAATTATCAGCGCAGGTTTCCGCCTCTTCGGAGCTCTCCGGCAGAGCCGTATCTCACTACTTGCAGCTGGAGACACCTTTAGCAAAATCTTCAGCTCCTACTGATGTGGAAAAATTCATGCATTTCCCTCCTCATGTAAGCACGGGTTTGGCATTCACAACACTTCCCAGCGATAAGCCCCAAATCACTCATCGCTAGAAGCCCCACACTTTGGTAAGGACAGACAGAGGTGGAATAAAATAAAAAAGAAAACCACCACCTCAAAAACACACCTTTGGAACCTAACTAAACACCTTAGCTGCTGGAGATTACAGAATCCTATTTAGTGATATCAGAGAGTATTTTCCACAGAGGGAACATCTTCAACCTGGCTACAGGAAGCCAGAAAAATTAAATATTTTGGGAGGAAGCAGGTAACACTTTTTCTTGTTTTGGTTCATTTTTAGAGACTAATGTGTATCATAAATGGAATTAACTGAGGCATCCCAGCAACCTCTTCCATTCAGCAGCACCTTGTCTGAGCTGCACGCTCCTGGGCTGGCCCAAGGAAAATGCCATTGAAGAAAACGCACTTATTTTTAAAGCTAGAAGGACAAATTCTCCTCCCAGTTACACCAGTGACCTCGTGACTCTCCACAAGGTTGGGTGGGCACAGCTCTGATCTGGGGCTATTTTGTGCATCCTCCAGAGTCACCAGGCACAAAGCACAGAGGAGCAGGATGAGGCCCTCACCTCCAGATAACCAAATCCAACCTGTTAAGACACTGATAATTTTCACCAACTAAAGGATAAAATTAATCCCCTGTTTAAATGAAGCACTTTAATCAAAACCCAGGGCTGGAGAGAACACAGTGGCTTGCCCCCATGTGGGCCCAAGCAGGGCTGATGCCCCTGCTGCCATCCCTGCTCAAGCATTACACAGCCACATGTAGTACGAACTCATTCAGGGCTCTTCCGCAGATGAAATATTTAGATGGTTTATACATTACTATCCCTTTTGATTTAAATATGATGGAACTGCTATAAACTGACTTGGGCTGACTTGCTCCCCCACCACTTTTGGGTGTTTTTTTTTTTTTTTTTTTTTAATCTTCCACCTGCAGTTTCACCAGGCTGTCACCCAGCACGATCTCAGAGCTTCACGAGCACAATCCATGCTGGTAAATGGAGGGAAGCCTCTAGGAAAGCTCAGAGGCTGCACAGTGATGAGGAAGCACCTCTCACACTCTCGAGCGAGTGTCCGGGCTGGAGGGATATCACGTATCAGAGATCAAAGCCTGGACTTTCCCATCTGTATTTGCGTGGCTGGGGTGAACACCTCCTGCCTTGCCACCCAACCTGTTTGTGTCAACCTTTTTTGGGAGGTGCTGCTCTCATCCCCAAGGCAACAGCCACGTTATAGCTGCTGGTGACAACAGCAAAAGCCAGACTTGGGGCAAGCTCTGGAAGACCAGACACAACCAACATGCAACCCTCTGCCAATGTGCTCAGACACTGGGCTGGGAAAAAATTCCCACTCCACGTGGTCCAGGGGAGATCCTACCTCAACACTCAGGTTTTCACCCCACTGCTATGCCCAGCTCCCAAGCATCCCAGGAGGCTGCGCACTTGCACCAGCTTCATTAGCAAACTTGATGGACAACGAATGATCAAAGTAACCAGCAATTCCACCCAAATTCAGCCCCATGTTCTCAACCTGGAGGCCAGGGGACCCTGGCTGCCCCTGATGCAAGGGGAAGAGAGGACACATCCGCAGGGAAGATCTCTCCCTTGGGCTGCAAAAACCTAAAGATGGAAAGCGCTTACAGCTGTGTACACATCCATATGCATAAGAGAACAGGCCCTGATCCAGCACACGCTTACGTCAATCTGCCGTCACCAAGATTTAGGAGAACATTTAAAATTAAGCAAAAATTTCCTTGCGCTGCAAAACTAAGGACAAAGAAAGGAAATAAGTCTTGCAGTTAGAGCAGAAGCAGGTGTTAAAGGACCTGGTCCCAGCACAGGCTCCAGCACCAACGCCCCAGATAACCCTGGGCATGTCACTTCACCTCTGGGTTCACTCACTGAACGCAGTTGCCATGTGGTCCCCGTGGCTCTTTACTGGCTACTTGTGGAAGAGCAGGTCACCTGTAACTCAGCAGCTCCAAGAAACCCCACAAACCAGGGTTCCGAGGAGCTGCTTATAACCAAAACCACAGCAGAAAGTCAGGATTTGTCTGCTGAAAATCAAAACAAGAGCATTTCGAAATAAATGAGGAGAAAAGCGAGATCGATAAATGAAACACACTTATTCCCCAACCCAGATTAATTAAAATGAAGCTTATTACTCAATTCGCCATCCCAAGTAAGAGTTCCAGTGCAAAAGAGAGTGCCTCCTCCTCAGGGCTCTACCACATGATGCTGGTTTAGAGCTGGTTTGTTACTAATGCTTAAGAGACAGAGGAAAAAGCCATGCAGAAAGGTTGGGGATTTTTCTTAAAGCCAACAGGAAATTAGGGAACCTACAACCACATTCCCAGCTGGAAAGGATTTTAATACAGAAGAGGACTTTTCTGGAAAACCATTAGTGAAGCTCAAGATTAACAAATTGACCCGCAGTAAATAATGTGACAAACTTCTCTGAACTTTGATGGGCTGGTGATGTTCACTTTGCTTGCAAGCATTGCAGTTGGACTTGATGACCTTCAGGTCTTTTCCAACCTATATGATTCTATGATTTCTTGGGGAGCTTTAAGAGTCATATCTCAGATTTATTTCCCCTTTTTTCTGTAAAGGTGAAGCAGTTACACAAAGTCCACAGCCTGACTTCTGCTCCTCTGTGATTTGGGACAGCTGTCGAAACACATCGATTTATTGAAGTTTTCTTTTTACTCCTCTGTGGTAGATCTTCTCCAGAAGCAGTTACGTTATTCCTGTGCTTTGGCATTTCCTAGGTAAGGTAAACAGGAGCCAGGCCAAGCGAGCCACACAGGATGGGCTCAGCTCGGGTGTCCATCGCCCCCATGCGCCCCCCTCAGCCTGTCTGCACCCCACAGTTTCAGTCGTGCCGGCACAGCAGAGCAGGGCAGACCGACAGCTCAATCCTCTTCCCACCTCAGTGTCCTGCTCTGCTGTGCCGTTTGCAAAGCGCAGCCTTTTCTGAGCACGGGCCAGGTCCCGGCAGCCTCTAAGGACAGAGGCTCAAACACACACAGCATAAAAGTTCAATGGTGCCATAAAACACAAGAGCTAGGTTTGAACTCCTGGATTTTAAACAGAAAGCCACTTCCAGCAGCTCTCCATCCCCTTGGGCCACACGCCAGACCTTGCGGTTCACTGCTCAGCGCCGCCTTCCCAGGAGAAGGCAGCTGGAAGTGACATTACCGCAGTGCCTCCCTCCATCCCTAGTCAGCTGGGTGACACCAGGGGTCACATCCCTTGTCCTGCCAGCCCTGATGGATGCCCCCTCTGTCACATGTACTGCGTCTGTACCTGCTGCACCCTGAGCAGGGGCAGAACCAGCATGAGGGTTTGTTTTAAAGTGACATCCTGGGGCAGGAGTAAAGCAGACGCTGGTATTTTTATACCCCAAATCAGATGTTGAATACTTTTGGTTGAGTTTTTTTATTCATTGCCTTTGTGTTGCTTTAATAAATTCACTCTTTTTGTGATGAGAGCTCAGAAGGGTGGGTGGGAAATGCCCCTTCAGTGCTGCTCCACACACCTCTGCTTCTACTCAAGCAGAGCCAGGCACAAACTTCTCAGCACAACGATGAAAAGAAACTACTTCACCTCCTCAACTGCTCCAGGCTTTTTCCTTGTGATCAGACTGACCAACTGCCCAGCCTGGAGAGGGAAGAGTTAATTAATAATGTCACAAGATGAGCACTTGGACCACACAATTACCATCTCCTGCTAGAATACCTTGGTGAACTGCCAGCATAAATGGAACCGGCTCTGAGCTGAAGTCAAGACATTTATCCTTTGACAATGCTCTATTGCAACAACTTTATTTTGATGATACCGGATGATTAATGCTTACAGCTGCTGTCATTTCCTTTGATAGATTTTGGGGCTGTGGAGTGACATTTGCTCAATGCACCGTTCTTGAAAAGCTGCACTCATCGTAGCGTAGAGGGAAGAGATGCTCTGTGCATCCAGCCCTCAGCAGCCAGACTCTCTGCAAGCTGCAGGTGCCCGGGAGAGTCGCTCTGAGGAACACGGGGATGCTTACGAACAGCCTTGCTGGGGAAAGGCTGCGGGGCGAGAGGAAGGTGTGTTAGACAGCCGGTGTTGTAAGACACGGCAAGAGGTGTCTTATCCACTGCAAAGAGAAGAGGCTGTTGGTCACAAACATCACAGCCAAGAACTGGAGCAGACTGTGCTGTTTCGTCACAAACACGCTGGAAGATCAGATCCCGAGATGATACTCTCCGGGGCTGAGTTGCAGTTGTACCAAGCTCTTGCTGCTGCTCTCAAAGGTAAAAAGCCTCCAAAATCAGATCAATCAAAACAAGGCACAGACAAATGTGTTAACCATAGCATTCATTAATGGAGAAAAAAAAAAAACACCAACAACTTGGAAACCTTAATCTTAGCCTCTGTGCCTCCAAGTTCCCCCCACCTGTAACATGAGGACAAGAATCCTCTACCTCACCCAGCTGCTGCAAGTTTTTCCTAATCAATCAGCTCATTAATTCATGCAAAGCACTAGTTAGCTGGCAGATGGATGGCTTTACACAATAGCCTTTTCTACAGTGAAATAATTCTCCACCAGCAGCTTCCTGCCCACTCCCATCTCACCGGCACAGAGCCATGCAGGCTCACGCTGAACACCAGCGAGGCGCAGAGCGCTGGGGTCTTCCTTAGAACAGCACCCAGAACCACATGGGATTCCCTGGCTGGAGATGCTCTTTTTCACAAGACTTCTTACATATTTGATTTTCATTCCGTCATATTTAAAAGCCGTCTCAGGAGCGTAATGATTTTAAATTCACTCACTGCCACAGTCAATCAATGAGGCAGCGGCGGCTGCTAGTGCCTCACTAGCAGGCAGTGATGAATGGGGCTTTCCAGGCTGCATCAGTCGCCTCAGAGCAAGAGGAGAATGTGGGCAGAGGGTGCAGGAAGAGAAGCAAAGCCAGAAACAAGAACTAAAAGAAGCAATGGAGCAGGGGGTAGGAAAGCCCAAGCTGCTCGCTGCAAGCTTGGGACAAGTGTTGATCCGCTCCTGAAAGGCACAGCTTGGAGGGAGCAGCCTCGGCTTGCGTTAGCCTGCCCGACCTCTTATCGTCCCGTATCTTCAAACCAGCAAATACATTTATTAAGCATAAACGCTAACCCCAAACCTGGCTCATGCAGAAGACCAGAGCCCTGGCTGCCAGCCTCCTCCCTGCACACGTACCCCTGACCCAGCTTCCCTTTCCAGGAGGAGCTGAAAAGCAAACACCCGAGAGCAGCTCTCAAGAGCACGTCTTCCCTCGGGACAGAGCGATAAAGGGCACAGCGCTGACAGCATTGATCCCCAACGCTTCCCATGCAGCAGCAGACAGACACAAGCCCTGCTGGATGACACCCAGCACCCTGTAACCCCCCCATCCCCGAGTGGCTTCGGGCACCAGCAGCAGAGAGGAGCACCCCAGAGGGACAGCGAGCACCTGTCCCTGCAACTACCGTGAGTAAAACTACTAAATGCACACAAAAACCCCCTGCTTGGCAGGGGTGGGGGGTGGGCAAAGGGCCCGATCCTGCTCCAGCACAGTGCTGATCACCCTGCTCTGCTGACAAAGGATGCTGCTCAGCGTTTGAAAAGAACCACTTCATATCTGGGCCCTTTTTCTCCCTCTTTTTCCAGCTATGGGGTCAGGTCAGTGCCGTGCAGCTTGTAAGCAGAAAAATATTTGCAATACGGAAAACTGGTGTTACCAAAGAAGCTGCCGTTCTGGTGCGAGCATCGCAGCTAGGTGTTACGAGTCTCACACAGCAGAGAGGGAAAAAAAAGAGTCAAAAAATGAAACTCACCACACCAGCAAAATAAAAATAAGAGTCAGTAAATTAATGTTGTTGCTCCAATTTGAGCAAACACTAATCAAGAAAGTGTAATTGAGTTAATGCATTATTTAGAAACCGCAGCAAATCCTGAGCGGGGATATAAGAACATTATAGGGTTCTTTTGACATCACTTACACCTCACGCCTCAATACCCGCAATTTATTTTAATGTCACCACATTCTCCAGATTTATTTATGTCCTATTTATTTATCTTGCTCACCACTGTTTCACATTTGTCCTATATATTTCTATCCTCTCCCGTCCATTCCACACACCCAAGTGTGGGGCAGTGATGACCATGTGGTAAGTCAAAGCTTATCCTCCCTGTACCTAGTAGCCACAGGTCTGGGTCTAATTTGTTTAGAGCCCGGAAAAACATCAAATATCTCACTAAAAAACCAAATCCATCTTCTAGAAATATTTTTTTTCTACAGCTTCAAGTGTTGGTTTTCTCCATGTTACACTGGACACAAGCCTGGCCCAGAACAGGTCAAGAAACTGGTATCATCACACTCCAGAAACAGAGGAAAACGGCATCTTGGTGGGGGGGACAACAACATCAGCCCCTCAAAGGTTTCGCAGCAGATATTCGTACCTGTGAAATGTCCCAAGACACCACATTTGCAGCTGGGACAGTTTAGTAGCGCTCTGGGTATTTAGCAAGAGGCTTTACATACATTATTCTTCCCTCCTTCTGAACCCTTCGCAGCCAGGCTTACAGTTCTTACTACACCTGCGTTTCTAGGAAGAGGTACAAATGCACCAAAAGGAAAGAAAAATCCAGTGAAATTGTTTAAAACCACTGAAGACACTTGTAAGGAAAGCAGCATGAGAAAATAACATGGGTAAATCCGAGTTCACACACATATATATAGCTCTAGGAAAGGGAAAGAAGCAGCAACATTAAAGCACCTTGTACTTAGGTACAAGCACACACTGTAGCAAAATATGCCCGTTCTTTATAAAACATATTGCAGGACTTTCCCTGAAAGATGCAATAGAAGGTATAAAATTTTATTATCTCCGCCTGTCCATTTTACAAAGATATACCCAAACAAGTTGCCAAAGCTGCCTGCAGTTTAGCTCCATTAAAGCCAATGAATGAGTTTGGCCCACAAAAAACTCTGCACTTACTCTAATAAAGCTAAAAGCTGATAGCAGCTGATACAGGAACACGCACACATTGCCATAC
>NW_010408814.1:2978-3404 GCF_000710305.1 Buceros rhinoceros silvestris | reverse complement strand
TGTAAAAATACAAGCGAGCTACAGAGATTGTCCTCATCCAGCTCCTAAAGAAATGCTGAAGTGGGGGAGAAAAAAAATCCAGACTTTCTTGTTTTCCCTTCCAGCTCCCCCTAAACACAAAGGGGAGAAAGGTGGGGGGCAGCCAGCAGGGTTGTGTTCATTTGAACAAAACACCTGACAGTTTGGTCCCCAAGGTGGGCAGGACGCCACCCAGCAGGAAGAGGGGGCACAGGTCTGGACCCTGTCCTGGGACACCTGCTTCTCCCCCACTGGTCCCCAGCGGGGAGAATGTGCTCAGGCTCCTGGGGCAGGGATGCAGGATGCTCTGCTCCCGCAGGCAGCTGGCCACAATTCCGTCTGCAGAGGGCTTTCCTTGTGATCAGCGGCTCCCCAGCCACTGGGTCATCGTGAATGATACCTTGAACC
>NW_010408814.1:2104-2867 GCF_000710305.1 Buceros rhinoceros silvestris | reverse complement strand
TCAGCGGCCCCCCAGCCACTGGGTCATCGTGAATGATACCTTGAACCTTGCCTTGCATGGGGGCCATGCCAGGCAGGACAGAGGTCAGACCCAAGTGACAGATTATGAACTTCTCTTGATCAATTGATTTTTTGCTGAGGGCACACAGCTTTCTCCCAGGCTGCTGTCATAACCACACCAAGTCCCACATCCACCTCCCTGGCCTCATCCTGTGCCCCCCCAGCTCCCTTACACAGGCTGATGAGTACTCTGTGCCTTTGCGGCCACCTCCCCCAGACCCTCCTGCCCCAGCTCCTCACAGCACACAGAGACTCCAGGTCTCCCTTACAACTCCTTTCTTAGATATTTATTATTATTTGCTTCGATTGCAGGGATGTCTCAGGTACCCAGACCGTCCTCGTGCTAGGGGCTGTGAATACATTCGCCTCTCCAGCAGCCAGGCTACACCTCAGAGCATTTCATGCTCTTCCTTTGCACCAAACCTCTGCCACCCTGGCTGCCATCACCCTCCACAGGGTGCAGCAGACAGAGGACCAAGGCTCAGGATCTCCATCCCTTCACCCCAAGGTCCCCATAGCACTACTGCTTTTGCAGCTCTGCCTCCTTCCTCACTCATAGTGTGGGGCCGTGCTGCCGTGCCCAACTCTGTAGCTGTCCCACCCAGGTCCTCTCCACCCCACCAGTCTCCTCTGGCACTAGTTTGCTGCTGACCATCACACCTCCATCAGACAGACAGCCCTGGTGCTGTCCTGCCATAAGGCTC
>NW_010408814.1:588-2041 GCF_000710305.1 Buceros rhinoceros silvestris | reverse complement strand
ACCCCACCAGTCTCCTCTGGCAGTAGTTTGCTGCTGACCATCACACCTCCATCAGACAGACAGCCCTGGTGCTGTCCTGCCATCAGGCTCAGTCAGCCTCTTCCCAGCCTGAGTTCACACCAAAAAAATCCAGCAACTACAGCAGATCACACAAAACACTGCTCCAGGCTGTGCTCCCAGCTCCTACCTCCTTGCAACCCCTGCAGGAGCTTCCCCCCCATTCCACCCTTCACCTCAAAGCCTTGCTGATGACTTCACCAGCTGCTCCCCCACCACAACACAGCTCAGAAAAGCACAGCCTACCTGCAGCAAGCTGCCAGCCCCACGTTCTCTCCTCCTGAGGCTTTTCACTGCCCAGCAGCAGCTCCTTGTTAAGTCGAACTTCACCAGCTGCTCCCCCACCACAACACAGCTCAGAAAAGCACAGCCTACCTGCAGCAAGCTGCCGGCCCCCCGTTCTCTCCTCCTGAGGCTTTTCACTGCCCCGCAGCAGCTCCTTGTTAAGTCGCTCTGCTCCACCAGCCCCACCAGTGCCCTTTGCTAACACACCCCGTAATCCCAGCTTCTGCTACACCTGGAGTTAACACCAATTCACAGCCAAGTGCTGGCAGCTGGGATGCTTTGGGTGTTGCTTCTGTGGCTTTTCTCTGTGAAATCCCAATCCCGGGGCAGCTGGCAAGGAAACTTCACCCTGACAAGTGTGGCTGCTGCTTTCCACATCCCTCTGGGACACAAGCATCACTGACATGACCCGCTCGCTTGTCCCCAGCACATGCAGGGGGAAAATCAGCACCGGATGGGTTTGAGAGTCTACAAGCAGATGGGACAGCACCAAGCTCTCCAGAGTACAGACTATGTGAACTGTCCCTGCTGCAGCTTCTCCAACCTCAGTGCTACATCCAGAGCTCGACTCAAAAACCTCCGAAGCACTGGCCACGTCCTTCTGTTTGCATGCGTTGTGCAATCCTATATTTAGCATATGATGGTAGAACTGAAATAAATGATCCAGAGCTCGTAATAATAAACCCTGCACCTCGAACAAGCCCAAAGCCTGACCTTTCATAGTTAAGCCATCCTGGTGAGAGGTTAGATCTTGTGTTTTCTGATCATCAGACAGGAAAGCGTTAGCCAGACAGGGAGAACAAGCTCTTATCTAGACCTGATTTCTCTCCCCTCCAGGGGATCCTGTAGAATATTTCAGTTCTCTCTCACTCGCTGTATGACTCTTCCCTCCCCCAGTTGCTTGAAATCAGCCAAATTCACAATCTAATCTGGCCGAGAGTCAAAGGGGAGGAAAATCAAGTCCTAATGCAGTGACTACTTTGAATGGGGAATTGAAGCCAATCAGAAAGGCATTATTGATCCCTGCTCCGAGCACCTCGGTCAGGGAGGGGAAAGCCGTGGGCAGCCGCAGAGCTGCCCACCGCAGCCAGCAGGGCTGCCCTGCCAGGCC
>NW_010408814.1:0-409 GCF_000710305.1 Buceros rhinoceros silvestris | reverse complement strand
GGGGCACCCGCCCCCACCCCACACAAGCTCCCAGCCGGTGCAAAGTGTCAGGGAGAGCACGCAGCAGTCTGCGCCGGCACTGGCGAGCACCCATGGCATGCATTAGCCCACGTGTGTGCAAGAGCGTGACCCGTGTGCTACCTACCACGGAGTGTCTGTGTGCAAACATCGCTCTGGAGTGGATCCATCTGCGAGAGCAAGGCTGCCTCCTCGATGGTGGGTGCACAGCAAGGGCTGCACGCCCGCCTTGAAGCAGCGTTAGTGCAGGGCAGCTCTGTGCCAGAGCCAAAGCGCAGGCTGCAGGGCAGGGCAGGGGATGTGCATGTGTATTTGTATGTACGTGGGTCCCTGCCCCCCCCAGCTGCTCGACCTGCAAGCACAATCCCTGCAGCAGCCAGCAGCCGAGAAG